>NC_135232.1:72288086-72588086 GCF_051348905.1 Ranitomeya variabilis
TCTGTGTGGCATTGACCTGGTCTCTAATCTGAGCTGCTGTTAACCTGCGATTTCTGAGGCTGGTGACTCGGATAAATTTATCCTCAGAAGCAGAGGTGACTCTTGGTCTTCCTTCCCTGGGGCGGTCCTCATGTGAGTCAGTTTCTTCGTTGCGCTTGATGGTTTTTGCCACTGCACTTGGGGACACTTTCAAAGTTCTCCCAATTTTTCGAACTGACTGACCTTCATTTCAAAGTAATGATGGCCACTCGTTTTTCTTTACTTACCTGCTTTTTTTCTTGCCATAAAACTAATTCTAATAGTCTATTCGGTCGGACTCTCAGCTGTGTATCCACCAGACTTTTGCACAACACAACTGATGGTCCCAACCCTATTTATAAGGCAAGAAATCCCACTTATTAAACCTGACAGGGCACACCTGTGAAGTGAAAACCATTCCCGGTGACTACCTCTTGAAGCTCATCAAGAGAATGCCAAGAGTGTGCAAAGCGGTCATCAAAGCAAAAGGTGGCTACTTTGAAGAACCTAGAATAAAAAACACAATTTCAGATGTTTCACACTTTTTTTGTTAAGTATATAATTCCACATGTGTTAATTCATAGTTTTGATGCCTTCAGTGTGTTGTGAGGTGCAGCCTTTTTGGACCGAACTTGTTTTTCTAGCACTCTCCACAGATGCTCAAATGGACTAAGTTTTAGGGAATTTGAAGGCCTTTTTATGGTGTTCCTTAAGCCATTTTTGAACATTTTTTTGAAGGGTGTATAATCCTGTTGAAAGAGCCACAGCCATTAGGGAATACAGTTGTCATGTTGGGGTGCAGTTGGTTTGCAATAATTTTTAGATTGGTGGAATGTGTGAAAATAAAAACAAACAACTGCTGATCACTCTAGCAGGGTTTTCTCAAAGCACACAGACTTCGGGTTTTCTCCCTTTGGTAGCCAAGAAAGGAGAAAAAAAATCTGCCACCACTTGTAGATGCATAGAACAATCCATTTTGCATTCTCTGCATTTGTAATGTCTTGAATAAAACTTAATTGCTTTATGGAATCTCCAGGTTACATCTGATGTATCTCTTCTTTCTTGACTATCTGTCAAGCTGTAATCCACATGAACGCCCAGACCAAAGATTTTCTACCTGAACATTGCCCAGAGTATCCCAGTGCCCTTTTCTCTTTGCCTTCTTCCTATAGTGGTTATTGGATCGTTTATGCCAGTGTTGACGTCAGAACTTAGAGTAGCACTTCATCTTGTGTAAGTGAAGGAAGTTGGTGTGCACTCAACATGGTCAGGACCTGCTAAGTGAACTGGGAGAGGTCCTGAAGTATAGCATAGGAGGAAATCAACAGCACTTTTGACACTTTTGTATATCATTTTTTTTGTACAGCAAGCACAAAAACGCTTGGTACGAAGTGTGGGGACATAGATGACCAATTAAGGAGACGTTTCGACCCATCCCGGGTTTTTATCGCATAGTCACAGTGCCCAGCATAAAAGGGTGAGAGGAGATAGGTAAGAGGCTGAAATGTCTCCTTTATTGGTCACCTATCTCCTCTCACCCTTTTATGCTGGGCACCGTGACTATGCGATAAAAACCCGAGTCTGGTTGAAACATCTCCTTTATTGGTCACCTATGTCCCCACACCTCATACCATATGTTTTTCTGCTTGCCGCAGAATTAAAAGTTTCTATGCAAATTATTTAGCTAAGTTTCAATAGTGCAGTAGATTTCCTCCTCTATTTCAACTTGTTCTGTGCTCAAAGAATTTTGACCACAAAATATTGCTGATCGGCTTGTATATAGACTCTTGGCAGCCGTTTAATTTTCGTGGTTCGTTAGTTAAATGTGTCCGAAACGTGTCAATATCTCCCCACCGGTTGCAGGACAACACACTACTCTTTTCACTACTGCTCCGTGTCGTCGCCTTTCCCTTTTGTTCTGGAGGGATTGTGTTTTTCATGCTGGGCAGGAAATAGTGAAGTGTTTAGTTAGGAACAGAACCGTAGAGATGTTTGTCGGTTACAGATTTCGGGCATGTATCAAGATGGTAACCAATTCCAGCACTGCTAAAAATCCATGCAGTCAGCTGTCAATAGAGGCAATAAGAGAGAAGTACTTTATATAATCGCATATCTTGTCCACAGATCTGGCATCATCAAAACAAAGGTGCTGCACAGTTCTGAACAAGAAAATTAAATTACTAATTAAAAATCTTTGGTGCCATTACCTGGTGTTTGAAAGCTGCTTTACTACAGAGACTCAATGAAAATATTGCTTAAATATTTCTTCTGTTGCATCGAAGTGTCCTAATAGATATGTGGTCATTCCTTAGTGAATTAATCTTCATAGAGACGCTTGTCTCATTTACTTTTAGAATTTTTTGAGTTTGGATAAATCACTACTGTTGATGACATTTATTTTTTTGTTTTGTTTTTTTTCAGATCAAAAAGTATTTTGAACTTGAGCCACTAGCCCGAGGAAAAAGGTGGATCCTTCAGTCGACCTCATTGGACAACATAGAAGCCGTAAAAGTCAGCTTTTCAATGCTAATAAACTTACTAGATGAGCGAGAACTTGAGCCGGTTCAAATATGAAAGACTCTGGGAAATTGAGATTATCGCCCCCCCCCCCCCCCCCCCCCGATACCAACAGCTACTTCTATTCCGGAGTTACAGGAGATCAGCGAAGTTGTGAAGTGCGGACTACCTGCATTGTTTTTCTGCCTTACATGCATTTTAATCAACATTTTAATGATCAATGTCCCGGGTGTACAAACTGTACGTTAGATCAATTATTTATGGAAGTCTCCAGTTTTCTTTGGTTTCACTTTTTTATAGTGTCAACACCTCTAGATACTTTTTTGTATTTTTCTGTACCATTTTATGTGTCAATTGTATTGTCATCCCAGTTCTTCAGTCCATGCTTTAAAAAAGCACTGAATTTTCAAAAATATAATTTTAACATGTACTACCACCTATAGAGGCAGCCATTTTTTGGGCCATTTAATAATGTATCAGTGTCTCCTAAACTCCGTTCAATTGGCCAGAGATGAAAAAAAATTACGTTCATTTTATACTGTGTAGCATTCTGGTTAATTCTTATGTACCGGTATTTGGTTTTTTTTTGTAAAAGTTGACTATTGCTGTATGGTTAATCGGTAATGGGATGGAATACTACTGACTAAGTTTTCAGTCTATAGCCCAAGTAAAAGTAGTGGGGTTTTTTGTTTTGTCTAGTATTTTTACTCATCCTAAACTCCTAAATGTAATATATACAGTGAAAGTTGTTTCCTTTCATTGTAATATATGTATTTTTTTTTATTTAAACACAGCCATGTTTTTTATTCCCACTAGGATATATAGATGTATATAACTAGGTTTCCCTAGTGGGATAGGAAGTTTTTGTCTTTTTTTTTTTTTATTATTTGTTGACTAATTTTTATTTTGTTTTGTTTTGTTTTTTAACAATGATTGTTTTTAAGAATATAAAAAGCAGTATTATAGTAAATTCACTATATCTGTAAGAAGACATAATTTTACAGTTAACACTACTGTTAATAGTTTGTTGGGGTGGATTGGGAGGGATTTATTTAAAAAAAAAATACATTGCGAATTTAAAAAAAAAAAAAAAAAAAATAAGTGAATGTTATGACGTGATGAAAATGAAAAGGGACCCGTTAAAGTAGTTCCGTATAAAACAGGAATGTATGTGTTAAAATGATTGTAATATTAATCTTGTAATATTAAACTTTTTAGCGTTTTTTTTTTTAGAGAAATGTGTCTTTTTATTTTCTTTTTTTGGGAAAGAATATAAAAAATAAAAACTGA
Source organism: Ranitomeya variabilis (assembly GCF_051348905.1). Lineage (NCBI taxonomy): Eukaryota > Metazoa > Chordata > Amphibia > Anura > Dendrobatidae > Ranitomeya > Ranitomeya variabilis. The sequence goes on from NC_135232.1 coordinate 72,291,912, forward strand.
GCAGCACAAGGATTCACAGGCCACCAATAATTAAAACTTCTGTTATGTATTTATATTTATGTATTAATTTTCACTATGCTGCTGATCTAAGTTTTTAGAAGAAGTAAATTCTTTTTTAGTTAGGATAATTGTATGTGGGTTTTTATTATATATATATATATATATATATATATATATATATATTATACACAAGTGCTTCTAACAAAATTAGAATATCATCAAAAAGTAAATTCTTCGTCAATACGAAAAGTGAAGCTCATATATTATATAGAGCCATTGCAAACAGTGATCTATTTCACGTGTTTATTTCTGTTAATGTTGATGATTATGGCTTACAGCCAATGAAATCCTAAAAGTCATCTCAGTAAATTAGAATACTTTAGAACACCAGCTTAAATTTTAAAATCCGAAATGTTGGCCTACTGAAAATTATGTTCAGTAAATGCACTCGATACTTGCATACTTTTGCATCAATTACCGCATCAGTGCGGCATGGCATGGCGGCGATCAGCCTGTGGCACTGCTGGTGTGTTCTGCTTTGATAGCAGCCTTCAGCTCGTCTGCATTTTTTGGTCTGGTGTCTTTCATCTTTCTCTTGACAATACCCCATAGATTCTGTATTAAGGTCAGGTGAGTTTGCTGGCCAGACAAGCACAATGATACTGTTGTTTTTAAATCAGGTATTGGTACTTTTTGCAGTGTGGACAGGTGCCAAGTCCTGCTGGAGAATTAGATTTCCATCTCCAATAAGCTTGTCGGCAGAGGGAAGCATGAGGCTCACTTAAAATTTCTTGGTAGACGGCTACGCTGACTTTGGTCTTGATAAAACACAGTGGACCTACACCAGCAGATGACATGGCTCCCCAAACCATCACTGATTGTGGAGCTTCACACTAGACCTCAAGCAGCTTGGATTGTGGCCTCCCCACTCTTCCTTCAGACTCTGGATACTTGATTTCAAAATTAAATTAATAAAATTTACTTTCAACACCTTGGAAGTCAGAGCAACAGTTCAGTTTTTTTTTCTCCTTGGTAAGACGCCTCTGCCATTGTTTATTGGTCATGAATGGCTTGACACAAGGAATGCGACACTTGTAGCCCATGTCCTGGATAAGTCTGTGTGTGGTGGCTCTTGAAGCAATGACCCCAGCAGCAGTCCACTCCTTGTGAATCTCCCCCAAATTTTTGAATGGCCTTTTCTTAATTCTTTTAAGACTGTGGTTATCCCGGTTGCTTGTGCATCTTTTTCTACCACATTTTTTTCCTTCCACACAACTTTCCATTAATATGCTTGGATAGATACAGCACTCTGTGGACAGCCGGCTTCTTTAGCAATGACCTTTGTGGCTTACCCTCCTTGTGGAGTGCGTCAATGACTGCCTTCTGGACATCTGTCAAGTCAGCAGTCTTCCCCATGATTGTGGAGCCTACTTAAATAGACTAAGGGACCTTTTAAAAGCTTAGGAAGCCTTTGCAGGTGTTTTTTGTTAATCATTCTAATTTACTGAGATAATGACTTTTGGGTTTTCATTAAAAGCCATAATCATCAACATTAACAGAAATCAACACTTAAAATAGATCACTCTATGACTATATATAATATAGGAGTTTCACTTTTTTATGATATTTTAATTTTGTGAGAAGTGTGTGTGTGTGTGTGTGTGTGTGTATATATATATATATGTGTGTATGTATATATATATATGTGTGTATGTATATATATATATATATATATATATATATATATGTATATATATTCACATATATTTGTATATCTTATATTGGTGCACGTATTAATGTAAGATATACATATGTGTGTGTGTGTGTGTATGTGTGTATATATATATATATATATATATATATATATATATTCAGATAAAATCTACTTTTTGTGATTTGATCATGCTTAGCAACCTGTGAAATGGCTTTCTGGTTGTGTTCTATATTGTGTTTTATATGTTTTTATATGTCTGCCCGTACACCCCCTAGGACCTGTGACTGCTTGCGATATAGTGTTTTAGTAGTCACAATAAAAAACACTATCCATCAGTTCTCGGCAGCAGCTGCTCCTGACAAGCTTCTGTCTGATGCCTAAAGCTTTACAACTGTCAGCAAGCTTCTGTCTGCGTCTGCCAGATCGAAGAATTCTGTCATGGCTTTCTCTACATTTTACATATCTAGATTTGGAGCCTCGTAGTCTTTGTTGATGTGCTGTATACTTTGTTGCTGCATATTGTGCCATGTCAATGATGTGCGCGTTCCAAACCTGTAATGTCATTCTTTTAGCACCGTGTAAATTTGTATTTATAGAAGTGACTGATTTTTTTAATAACCTGGTAATAGGGGGATTTTCTTCTTTCTGTAAATGACTATTCATTTGTATTACAACTTTGTACCTTTGCTATAGATGAGTGTTATAATGTTTGTTCTATATCTATTATGTTATCTGAACTTTATACTAAATTTACTATGCCCGAGTAACACACACACACTTATGTGTTAGCGGGTCACAAGCAAGAAAACATGTGAAATATTCTTCAAAATAATTTCCACAATGTAAGAAAATAAACAATGTACCACTCAGAGTCCAACATCTTTTCTTTCTTTTCATGTCGATGTAAGGGAGGTTCCATTACAAGCAGTGCTTTTGAGTCCGAGTTGGTGTTGGTGGATTCTGGAGTCAGTCAGTATAAAATGAACCGACTCAAACTCCTAAAATATCTAATAAATTGAGTACAGTAGTACAATGCAGGATGTGCTGAATATTTTTTTCAGAAGAATTTGTGAAAGTTATGAAATGTCCTATAAATGTCTCTTCTGTTCCTGATCTAAGGGTCCAAGCTTTTAGTTGATGAATCTGTGCTGCACTTTATGCACATGCTCAGTAGTGACCAGTGCTGGGGAGTCGGAGTTGAGATGAATCTGTGCTGCACTTTACATACTCAGTAGTGACCAGTGCTGGGGAGTCGGAGTTGAGATGAATCTGGGCTGCGCTTTATGCACATGCTCAGTAGTGACCAGTGCTGGGGAGTTGGCGTTGAGATGAATCTGTGCTGCACTTTATGCACATGCTCAGTAGTGACCAGTGCTGTGGAGTTGAGATGAATCTGTGCTGCACTTTATGCACATGCTCAGTAGTGACCAGTGCTGTGGAGTTGAGATGAATCTGTGCTGCACTTTATGCACATGCTCAGTAGTGACCAGTGCTGTGGAGTTGAGATGAATCTGTGCTGCACTTTATGCACATGCTCAGTAGTGACCAGTGCTGTGGAGTTGAGATGAATCTGTGCTGCACTTTATGCACATGCTCAGTAGTGACCAGTGCTGTGGAGTTGAGATGAATCTGTGCTGCACTTTATGCACATGCTCAGTAGTGACCAGTGCTATGGTGTCTGAGTTTTGGCTTACCGACTCCACAGCCCTGATTGCGACTAACTAATTATATGCCAAATCCTGCCATTAGTATATTATCCATCATAGACAACTTACATAGGTTCTTTTTAATAATTTGAGGAATATATCATGAGCTTTTGGGTCACCGTTCTTATTATATTGCTGGTAAAGGCAGTAAAAGGCAAGTTCAAACATACCCTTTTGGGTGTAAATGAATATTTAATCTCTGATAAAGGTGCACCAAGGGTTGTCCAATTTCTTCCTAGAACAATGCTTTTATTGGGCTCTGCCATGTACTGTAACTGATATTAGCAGAGTATTTTACTTCTATAACGCCATTAACTTCACAATGCTTTACAGACATTATAAACACTGTTCCCATTGGGTCTCAAAATCTAATTTCCCTGTCTGTGTTGGTCTCTACAACACTCCAAAAACACACTAACACCAGGAGAGCATACAAACTCCTGGGAGATGTTGTCCTTGGCGGGATTTAAGTCCAGGACCACAGCGCTGCAAACCAACAGTGCTAACCACTGAGCCACTGTGCCGGCCAGAGTTGAATAGGTATCAGAAGATGGTTTCATCAGCCCATTCGTGGTGTACGCTCAGTCTCATTTATGTAAAGATTTAAAGATTATCAAATCTGCATTTGAATATCTATTTACAACCAGGATTATACAATATAAAGACAAGTATTAGAAGACATGACTTAATCGTTGAATTCAGTTATTTAATTTTACCCACTTGCCACAAGTGTGTAATTTCCAGCCCTCGACCATGCCATCTGCCTTCATTGATATTTCTGAAAGATTGGCTCGTTTTCAAGAGCTCACTGAAACCAATGAGGTCCGGGGCATCGGTGTAACAGCTCTGTTCATGGCATTTCTTCCCCCCTAAATATTCCCCCATTACCTGTGAGTGATATTATTGAAAAGACGAAGGAGCCGCAGGAACTCGGCAATGAAGTGGAAACCATGTAAAGTTAGAGCGGTGTCACCGAGTGTTTAGTCACATAGTTAACAAAAGTTATCAACACTCAATAGCTGTAGAGTCCAAACCTCCTCTAGTATTAAAACTGTCAAACACTTAATGCAGGCTCTTCATTACCAAGCATAATGTGATGTGTCGGATGGAGTGGTGTAAAGCAGCCACCATTTGATACTGGACCAGCGGGATTGTGTTCTGTGGAGTTACTGATCACTCTTCTCTACCTGGGTGGCTGAGTTGGTGCATGACATCCATTTCGTGAATCACATTGTCTTCCAAATTTATGGGTTCAGAGTAGGGAATGAACTTTCTGCTCCCGCGTGACTGTGCCCATGTGCACAATCTATGTTCTATAGTACAGCTGTGCTCAAAAGTTTACATACCCGGCAGAATTTTTGCTTTCTTGGCCTTTTTTCAGAGAATATGAATGATAACACCAAAACTTTTTCTCCACTCATGGTTAGTGGTTGAGTGAAGCTATTTATTGTCAAACTACTGAGTTTTCTCTTTTTAAATCATAACAACCCAAAACATCCAAATGACCCTGATCAAAAGTTCACATACCCAATTTCTTAATACCATGTATTGCTCCCTCTAACATCAATGACGGATTGAAGTCTTTTGTGGTAGTTGTGGATGAGGTTGTTTATTTTCTCATGGTAAAGCTGCCCACTCTTCTTAGCAAAAGCCTCCAGTTCCTATAAATTCCTGGGATTCTTTGTTCTGCTGTAGCCAATGACAGGTCGACTTGTTCTTGTGTTTTGGATCGTTGTCTTGTTGGAGCGTCCAACTATGTCCCATGCGCAGCTTCCAGGCTGATAAGTCCAAATTTGCCTCCAGTATTTGATGATAACATGCTCCATTCATCTTTCCTTCAACTTTGACCAAGTTTCCTTTGCCTTTGTAGCTCACATATCCCCAAAATATCAGCAATCCACCTTCGTGCTTTACATTAGGAATGATGTTCTTTTCATCATAGGCCTTGTTGACCTCTTTCCAAATGTATTGTTTATGGTTGTGGCCAAAAAGTTCAATTTTGATCTCATCACTCCAAATTACCTTGGTCCAGAAGTTTTGAGGCTTGTCTCTGTGCTGTTTTGCGTATTGTAGGCGTGATACTTTTTAGCATTAGCACAATAATGGCTTTCTTCTCGTGACTCGACCACACAGCCCATTTTTCTTCAGGTGCCCTCTTATTGTGTATCTTGAAACAGCCACACCCCTAGTTTTCAGAGAGTCCAGTATTTCAGCTGATGTTTTGTGGGTTTTTCTTTGCATGCCATCAATTTTCCTGGCAGTTGTGGATAATATTTTTGTTTGTCTACCTCACCGTAATTTTGTTTTTACAGAGCCTCTAATTATCCATTTGATGATCACCGTTTGAATGCTGCTGACTGGCATTATCAATTCCTTGGATATCTTTTTGTATCCCTTTCCTGTTTTAAACAGTTCAACTACCTTTTCCCATAGATCCATTGACAATTCTTATACTTTCCCACAATCCAGAAACGTCAGTGGCTGGATGAAAGAGGCAAGAGTCTGGATCCCAGAAACTAACTCACTCAGCTTGTATGCCACACTGATTACAAGCAAACAGGTCACAGGTGAGGATGTTACCTTTAGTAGCCATTAAAACCCATTTGTGTCAACTTCTGTGCATGTTATCAGGTCAGAATCACCATGGTATGTGAAGTTTTGATCAGGGTCATTTGGATATTTTGGGTTGTCATTATGATTTAAAAAGAGAAAACACTGTAGTTTGACAATAAATGGCTTCACCCAACTACTAATCATGAGTGGAGAAAGTTTTGATATTATCATTCATATTCTCTGAAAAAATTCCCACAAATACACTCCAAAATCTAGTAGAAAGTCTTCTCAGAAAAATGAAGCCGTTATACCTGCCAACGGGCCAACTTGATATTGATGCATACCGATTTAGGATGAGATGTCATTAAAGCTTGTGTGTGTGTGTGTGTGTGTGTGTGTGTGTGTGTGTGTGTGTGTAGGTGTGTGTGTGTAGGTGTCCTAATACTTTTGTCCATTCTGTGTATTTCAACTTTTCTTTTTTGAGTCGCACTTTGTAGTGTAATTTTTAGTGGCCCTAAAGCTTTTGGCATAATCACTTTCAATTGAACTTCTTCCAAATCAAAGAAAGCAAAGGCACAAAATGTATAGATTCCTTTATGAACTTTTTTCAGAGACTTCACTGGATGCAGAATGAATGTATAGTATATTGGGGGACTGTGTATAATGTACCTATAGATCATAGGTCCTGAAGTGCAAGCAAATGATGATCTACAAGAGTCTGTCCGTAACCTCTTGCATCATGAAGGAAAAATATGTATATTGTGGCTTTACCACTCTTTTTCCCAGTCTTTGAAAATTTTAAATATCAGTACCACTTGTTACAGAAAACATTGTTTTAATAGGATTCTGGCAGAAAACGATGATGTTTATAAGCAGGAGGTGTAAACTCGTAGACACATAACACTTTGTATATGTTTGGTCATAGTTGAGGCCTAGTGGATGCAATTAACATTTGCGATAAGATCATAGACTTATCTGGCAACTATATATGTAAAGGAAATAATAAAATGCTAAACTCTTCACTAGCAGAGGTGAGGGTGTGATGTTGTCAATGTATACAGAGATCCAGAACGACACTACCATGAGCATCCATTTGGCTGATCATAGTTCTGTGTAGAAATAGTATCTGACCTGCAGGCAGGATGATATAGAGCAGGAGGAGTAGATCAGATTAGTATACAGGTGCTGCTCACAAAATTAGAATATCATCAAAAAGTTAATTTATTTCAGTTCTTCAATACAAAAAGTGAAACTCCTATAATCATTACAAACAAAGTGATCTATTTCAAGTGTTTATTTCTGTTGATGATTATGGCTTACAGCCAATGAAAACCCAAAAGTCATTCTCAGTAAATTGGAATATTTTATAACACCAGCTTGAAAAAATGATTTTTAAATCCAAAATGTTGGCCTACTGAAATGTATATTCAGTGAATGCACTCAATACTTGGTCGGAATCCTTTGGCATCAACTACTGCATCAATGTGGCGTGGCATGAAGGCGATCAGCCTGTGGCACTGCTGAGGTGTTATGGAAGCCCAGGTTGCTTTGATAGCAGCCTTTAGCTCATCTGTATTGTTGGGTCTGTTGTCTATCATCTTCCTCTTGATAATACCACTTAGGTTTTCTATGGGGTTAATGTCAGGTGAGTTTGCTGGCCAATCATGCACAGTGATACTGTTGTTTTTAAACCAGGTATTGGTACTTTTTGCAGCGTGGACAGGTGCCAAGTCCTGCTGGAGAATTAAATTTCCATCTCCAGAAAGCTGGTCGGCAGAGGGAAGCACACTAAAATTTCCTGGTAGACTGATGTGCTGACTTTTGTCTTGATAAAACGCAGTGGACCTACACCAGCAGAGGATGTGGATCCCCAAACTATCACTGATGTGGAAACTTCACACTGACATCAAGAAGCTTGGATAATTTTCCTCCCCACTCTTCCTCTAGACTCTGGGACCTTGATTTCCAAATGAAATGCAAAATTTACGGTCATCTGAAAACACCTTGGACCACTGAGCAATAGTCCAGTTCTTTTTCTCTTTGGCCAAGGTAAGACGCTTCTGGTGTTGTGTATTGGTCATGAGTTGCTTGACACAAGGAATGCGACACTTGTAGCCCATGTCCTGGATACGTGTGTGGTGGTGGTTCTGGAAATGACTCTAGCAGCAGTCTACTCCTTATGAATCTCAACTCATATTTTTGAATGGCATTTTCTTAACAATCCTATTAAGGCTGCGGTTATCTCAGTTGCTTGTGCACCTTTTTCTACCTCACTTTTTCCTTGCCACAGAACACCAGGATTGGCAAATTCGCCACTGGCGCCCTGTGCTCTTCACAGATGAAAGCAGGTTCACACTGAGCACATGTGACAGATGTGACAGAGTATGGAGATGCCGTGGAGAGCGATCTGCTGCCTGCAACATCCTTCAGCATGACCGGTTTGGCAGTGGATCAGTAATTGTGTGGCTGGAGTGTGTCAATAGGTCCTGCAAGATGAAGGCATTGAAGCTATGGACTGGCCCACCTGTTCCCCAGACCTGAATCCGATTGAACACATCTGGGACATCATGTCTCGCACCATCCACCAACGATACATTGCACCACAGACTGTCCAGGAGTTGGCAGATGCTTTAGTCCAGGTCTGGGAGGAGATCCCTCAGGAGACCATCCGCTGCCTCATCAGGAGCCTGCCCAGGTGTTGTAGGGAGGTCATACAGGCACGTTGAGGCCACACACCACTGAGCATCATTTCCTTGTCTTGAGGCATTTCCACTGAAGTTGGATCAGCCTGTAACTTCATTTTCCACTTTGATTTTGAGCATCATTCCAACTCCAGACCTCCGTGGAATATTAGTTGTGATTTACGTTGATCATTTTTAGGTTTTAATGTTCTCAACACATTCCACTATGTAATGAATAAAGATTTACAACTGGAATATTTCATTCAGTGATATTTAGGATGTGGGATTTTAGTATTCCCTTTATTTTTTTGAGCAGTGTATTTGGATAGAGTGTTATCCTAGTTTCTTGAGCATGCTCGAAAAAAATTTGTTCGAGTCCCAGTGGCTGCATGTCTCGCGACCTGTTTGCTAGGCAATCCTTGCATGTGTTGCGTCTGTCGAACAGCCGTGATGCAAACAGCTGCTGGGACTCAAAGATAATATTCGAGCACACCGAAGATACTCTGTTGGCACACGAGCATGATCCGATAACACCTTATCCGAGCACGTTCGCTTATCACTGTTATCCACCTCTAGTTGCATTCAGTAGGGTCTTTAAAGGGATTCTGCCTCCACTTTTGAGCTGAAGAGGAACACCGGGACAAGGCATGCACAGGCGCGAGATTTCCGGTCATGCTCCCGACATTGCAGAGACAGAGTGATGCTGTGGGAGGGTGATATAGGATAATGAAATGTAGAAGCAACAATTCTCTTCAAGGCAGTGCATGCCCCATTGCCTGAAAGAAGACATTTACATAATCCGATAAAAGTGGATTTCTCATCAACAAGGCATCTGATAGGAGACATACCGGAAGGACTTTTTTCAGCAGTCTGTAACCTGTATGTCTGTATTAATAGGTTACAAAGCTCAAAAGTGATGACATATTCCCTTTAAAGTTAATTTGGTAACCTTATCATCTAAGAAACATAGTGCTCATGCAATTTGCTTGTAATATGGAAGATTCCCATATTTCCAACATAAAGCGTAAAAAACCCTAAATCAATGCAAGAAATATCACCCATTAGATTTGATACATTCACATAAGAAATCTCTCCTTACAGAAGTGATTGACCCCCTTGTGACCGCAGAGATATGTTAACAACTTATGCACTGAAGAGAATCTGCTCTTTACTTCAACTCAACAGAAATAAAAATGTTAATAGTTGTGCCCAGAATATCTTGCAAGCCGTCGTCTGCACATTTACTAGACAATATTGTGGAGACCTTTACAAGCAATCATTGATGTAAGCCTGTTTCATAATGAAAATTCTTATGTGTTGGATCAGATAGGAATAACACAGTTTTCTTAATTGACACTTAGAATAACACAATCGTTCCAAAGATTTTTGAAATACGATTGCAACATTCCTTGTAAGCTATCAGCCAGAAGATGTTCATTCTGCTGCCAGAGTACCCGTTCAAGGTTGAGTTCAGTCTAGATCCATTTGGGTAGTTTGTACATTTTCTTTTCAAAATGTAGTAGGGTCAGTGACTCCCTAAACGGCAGGTGAAGCTGCTGAATGTCATTGATCTAGATCCGCCATTTGCAACGTACCCTCCTAAACGTTGGTATTGTATCACCAAGGAAAATCACAGGATCAATAGATGTCAGTGATATGTAAGTTACTTAAAAATTAAAACAAAAATGTTAAAACTTTTCGATTTTGATTTATTCAGTGCCATGCCCAGAAATACATTTGTGTCAAGTTCTATGCATGTTATCAGTCCAAAATCACCAGGGCATGTGACCTTTTGATCAGGGTCATTTGCATGTTTTGGGTTGTCATTATGATTTAAAAAGAGAAAACACAGTAGTTTGACAATAAATGCCTTCACCCAACCACTAACCATGAGTGGAGAAAAAGTTTTAGTGTTACTCATATTCTCTGATTAAAGGCCAAGAAAGCAAAAATTCTGCTGGGGTATGTAAACTTTTGAGCACAACTGTACATGCTCTTAGCATGCTATCAATGAAATTATTAATGGATTAAACACTGAATGCACATGGGCAAACAAATTGTCAAGACTGTCGTGACATTCCTTGTGAAGGTATCTCGATTGACCTCAAGACAAGGCTATCATGATTTCAAGCAAGACGACAATGGCAGCTGTAATGGAGGTCTATTATTTTCAGTTATGAGTTTTGTTTTTGTCTTGATATCAATGATAGCTGGCGATTGCTTTGGAGTCCATGTAGACAATCACATGTAACCACTCTACAATCATTTCTCTAAAGTATTCCACAAGCTAGTTTTTGACATAACGCCAGGCCGCATGTTGATCGTGCTACTGTGAGCAGCCTGCGTGGCCTAAATGTGGTACCATGGCCTGTGGTACCATGGACTTTTCTCCAATCAAGCACATCTGGGATGTCATTGGTTGACAATTGCGAAGGAAGCTACCTGCAGTGAATCTTGATGATTTGCGTGCCCAAGTTTATGTTGATGTATGAGTTCATGTAAATTCTATCCTCTACTGCTTGCTAAGGTTTGGAAATTTAGCAGGAATACAAGTACCATATTTTTCAAACTTTAAGATGCACTTTTTTTCTCCAAAACTTTGGAGGAAAATGGGGGGTGCGTCTTATAGTCTGGATGTACCTACTGTGCATAGGGAGGTGGTGGAGCTGCCATGGCGGAGCAGCAGGTCACAGGAGGCAAGAGTCAGCTGTTGTGGCTAATCCCTGTGCCCGCTGTTAAAGGGAAATGAACATTCACTGCTTCCTACACCCATAATCCCTTCCACCTCTGTTTACTGAGGACTAAGGGCGGGGGAGCAGTGAATATTTTTCTTTAACAGCATGCACAGAGTTTAGCCGCAGCAGCCTGCTCCTGCCTCTTGTGACCTGGGCGCTCACGTGTGCCCGTTACTAAAGGGAATGAATATTCACTGCTCTCCACTCCTATGGGCGTGGGGAGCAATAAATATTCCTTGATTTTTAATAGCGGGCACAGCAGCAGCAGCTGCCGCTGCTGCACTCAAGTGGTACATGTGAGCGCCCAGCTACTGCAGGAAACCGGCAACTACAGCTACCAGGCCATGCGTACCAGGGTGGGGATGAGGGGGCCATGCTTACCAGGGTGGAGATGAAGGGGCTATGGGTACCAGGAGGGAGATGAGGGGGCCATGCGTACCAGGGTGGGGATGAGTGGGCCGTGCATACTAATATGGAGATGAGGGGGCCGTGCATACCAGGATGGGGATGAGGGGGCCGTGTGTGACAGGATGGGGTTGAGGGGACCTTGCATGCCAGTATGGGGATGAGGGGGCCGTGTGTGCCTGGTTTGAGAATGTATATATACCAGGATGGGTGATATTAGTACAGAATTGACCACATTTTTTGCTTCAATTTTTTTTCTATTTTCCTCCTCTGAAACCTAGGTGCATCTTATGTTCTGGTGCATCCTGTAGTCTGAAAAATATGGTAATTCTTTCACCTTTTAGTCCACTCCAATGGCCAGAATGTTTAAACATTGTCCAGTAAGGTTTCTATAATAGCATGCTACCTCCAAACATATCAGTTAAGCCTCATTTTTTGTGTTCCTTAAAGTTATGCTCTACATCATATACTTTCAGTGCCTTTTGGAATCCAAAATTGTGCTCCTACTTGTGGGAAATTATCAGCTGTCCAATGACTTGATTCAGCTTTTCTGTAATATTTGGTCATTTTGTCATGTATTTTCTATAAGTGGTTTCCTTTATTTTAATAGGCCACTGGCATTAGATCAGTGGAGGTCCTACTCTTTGCACTTCCAGCAAGCGGTCCTGAATCAGTCTTTATTTAGATCTAGTGATGCACTGTATTCCAACATTGCCCCAATTTCTTCCGTGAAACAATACTGCAATACCTTGTACTGCTGCAACCACATAGGTCACAACAGAGGTTTTGTACCACTCCTGTAGCTCCATGCAAGTATCCCTTGAATTAAAAAAAAACTTTATTACATTCAATATAAAAATTATAGACATGGCAAAATGAAGTGTTTTGGATACATCCAGTGCCTTGGAAAGCTATTTTGTTCTTGCTGCCAGAAAGGTGTCAAGTTTAGCAATAAACAGCATGAAACTTCGAAGAGCTTCTACTCTACTTAGAAAACAATCATGAGGTCTGAGAGGTTAGGGCTGATAGGTGGTACAGCATATTTCTTTTAGGACACATAGACAATATCGAGCGGGGTACGGACCTATACATTGAAATATCTGGCAAGTAATGCTACAATTTTCCCCAGCAGTGGCCACTACAGGAGAAAAGTATGGCCAGATGCAGTGAAGTAAGCTGATTGCAAAGTCAAATGTTATTGAAATTACGTATTTGAGGCTATGCTAATATTTCCGTTGGATTTGTTATGACTAAAGGGAATCTGTCATTGCCATCGTAAAAAAAATAGAGAGAAAATGACACTTACCGGTGATAAATAGTCTTTTTTTTATTATTAGTGTTAAAAAGTAAAAGCGCAAGTAGCCAGGTGAGAGTAAGAAAGGAGTTGCGTTTCTCGTTTTTCTCACTTTTTTGCCATTAGATTCATGCTGCCCAAACCATGGGTAGCATGAATCAGCTTAGCTGCTGAGAAACCATAGTTTTAAGAGCAGGCCATGGACTATACAGAAAGACCTGACTAGTCCGGTGCGACCTTGGCCGGCTTCTTCCAGCCCCATTCCAGTTGACTGACGGCTCGCTCACTATGTACACCTATGGTAGAAACCTGTCACTCAACTGGAACGGAGCAGGCAGAAGCCAGCCGGGTGCCACACTGGAATAGTCAGGTCGCTACCTCTTGTCCCCAGCCAGCTCTTCAAATTATGTTTTCACTGACTCGCCACAAAGAAAGACATACCTCATTCGCATCGCGCAGCTACGCTCTGGCTCCTGAAGAATTAATCTAATGATAGGTTCCCTTTAATGAATTAGTTTTGCGTGGCGATCCATGGATGGGAGGATAGAAGAAGTGATCATTTTAGATTAGTTTTCAAGCAGAAAAACCCAGCCTAAAGCAACCCTGAAAAGAAATGCGACAGCACCAATAGTGATGAGCGCAAGAGCTCGTTACTTGAGTTTGTATACGCATCGAGTATCGCGGGTGCTCGAGTGACATGTTCAAGTCCCCATGGCTGCATGTTTTCCAGCTGTTACAGCCACAAAACATGTGGGCTTTTCCTGTGTTAGCCACAAATCATGAGTGGATTTCCCGTGATAGACAGCCACAAAACATGTGGGGATTGCCTGACAAACGGCAGCGAAACACAAGGCCGCGGAGACTCGAACATATCACTCGAGCACCCTAGACAAGCTCGAGTAACAAGCACTTGCGCTCATCACTAGTCACCAATATTTTAGTAGAGCTATACAATGCAATGCATACAACACAATGCGGCACTGTACACAAAATGCTTACAAGCCAAAAACAAGCTGTTTAGGGCTATAATGTCGATTTTAATCCCCACACCAACATCTGAGTTTCATTTCATGGACATGCTTTTTGTTTAATTATGTTGTTACATATAACTGGAAATAAAACTGATTTATTGAAGATCTTGAGTGCACATGTTTTGTGGGGGGGAAAATAAAGCCAAATTCTTTCAATGTCATGTTTACTAAATGCGCCCTCAATGGCATTTTGTTAAGACATATTGATCCTTGTGTATTTTATTACAGTTTATTCACTGGGGTTAGAATGATGGTTTGGCTAAAGAAAACCATATTGTTCATGGCTATTGATATTCCCTCATTGACTACAATGTTTTATTCAAAAAAGTTGAAAAGGAACTCGGTCTAATGACAATTTAGAGGACTTGAGCCACAGACCATTATGTACCTCAGATAAGTGACCAAGGAAGGCTCGGCAAATAGAACTAAATTATCCATCATCACTTGAGTTTACACCACGTTGGATAGTTCTTTGCATTTAGCTAGGCGCCATATTAAGATTTTACTTTTCAATAGGAGACCTGGAGCGATGACTAAAAACTAACCCCCTTTGAGGAGTTGTTTGAGACTACCATATTCCTAACCACTGTGAACTCTATGCCCAATCTTCATGACTGGAGTACGATGTCCTAGCGCAGGGGTGCATCTGGTGCAGCCGCTATCCCTGGTTTTTGGCAGCGGGCCCCTTAATTCTTCAGAGGTGCGCGCGGTTTTGTGTCCGACGTGCTCGTTCCATCACTGCCCTGTGGGGAGAATCCTGCGGAGCGGCTCCAGGTGAGGGACAAGTTGTAATCCGAGTGGATAGTGGGGTCACAGACACGGGGGGGATTATAGTCACTCGATCGGTGCAGAAGTTTCGGCAGCAGATTGTGTGGAGGTAATGATGATGATGCGTCTTCTGCTACATTGTCAGTAAGCCTGCACCAGAAAGACGCCAGACTCCGTGCACAGGAATCACCTCCGACTGGAGCCGCTGCCTCCTCTCCATCCACAGGGGGTGTTCATGTCACTGCTGAGTGCCCAGCGATGTGGAGACTACTAGTGATGAGCTAGCGTACTCGTTGCTCTGGTTTTCCCGAGCTCGCTCAGGTGACCTCCGAGTATTTATAACAGCTCGGAATATTTAGTTTTCATCAAGGCAGCTGAATGATTTACAGCTACTAGCCTGCTTGATTACATGTGGGGATTCCCTAGCAACCAGGCAACCCCCACATGTACTCAGCCTGGCTAGTTGCTGTAAATCAGCTGCCTTGATGAAAACTAAATCTCCGAGCAGTCATAAATACTCGGAGGTCCCCCCCGAGCAACGAGTACACTGACTCATCACTAGAGACCACTCAAGTACACACAGAGAGGTAGCAGAGCCGAGCGTGTTGCATCCTCCTGTGTAGCTGCAGTGTGCGAGCACATGTACCACCCATGTGCTGTGTACCTCAGACTCCATGTACCAACTATGTGCTCTATACCTCAAGCCCCATGTACCACCCATGTGCTGTGTGTGTCAGACTCCATGTACCAATCATGTGCTGTATACCTCAGGCCCCGTGTACTCCCCAGGTGCTGTGTACCTCAGACTCCATGTACCAACCATGTGCTGTATACCTCAGGCCCCATGTACCACCCATGTACTCCCCATGTGCTGTATACCTCAGGCCCCATGTACCACCCATGTGCTGTGTACCTCAAACTCCGTATACCACCTATGTGCTATATACCTCCGGCCCTGTGTACTCCCCATGTGCTGTATACCTCAGGCCCTGTGTACCACCCATGTGCTGTATACCTCCAGCCCCATGTACTCCCCATGTGCTGTATACCTCAGGCCCCGTGTACCACCCATGTGCTGTATACCTCAGGCCCCAAGTACCACCCATGCGCTGTGTACCTCAGGTTCCGTGTACCATCCATGTGCTGTATACCTCAGGCCCCGTGTACCACCCGTGTGCTGTATACCTCAGGCCCCAAGTACCACCCATGTGCTGTGTACCTCAGGTTCCGTGTACCATCCATGTGCTGTATACCTCAGGCCCCGTGTACCACCCATGTACTCCCCATGTGCTGTATACCTCAGGCCCCATGTACCACCCATGTGCTGTGTACCTCAAACTCCGTATACCACCTATGTGCTATATACCTCCGGCCCTGTGTACTCCCCATGTGCTGTATACCTCAGGCCCTGTGTACCACCCATGTGCTGTATACCTCCAGCCCCATGTACTCCCCATGTGCTGTATACCTCAGGCCCCGTGTACCACCCATGTGCTGTATACCTCAGGCCCCAAGTACCACCCATGTGCTGTGTACCTCAGGTTCTGTGTACCATCCATGGGCTGTATACCTCAGGCCCCGTGTACCACCCATGTGCTGTATACCTCCAGCCCCATGTTCTCCCCATGTGCTGTATACCTCAGGCCCCGTGTACCACCCATGTGCTGTATACCTCAGGCCCCAAGTACCACCCATGTGCTGTGTACCTCAGGTTCCGTGTACCATCCATGTGCTGTATACCTCAGGCCCCGTGTACCATCCATGTGCTGTATACCTCAGGCCCCGTGTACCACCCATGTGCTGTATACCTCAGGCCCCAAGTACCACCCATGTGCTGTGTACCTCAGGTTCTGTGTATCATCCATGTGCTGTATACCTCAGGCCCCGTGTACCACCCATGTACTCCCCATGTGCTGTATACCTCAGACCCCATGTACCACCCATGTGCTGTGTACCTCAAACTCCGTATACCACCTATGTGCTATATACCTCCGGCCCTGTGTACTCCCCATGTGCTGTATACCTCAGGCCCTGTGTACCACCCATGTGCTGTATACCTCCAGCCCCATGTACTCCCCATGTGCTGTATACCTCAGGCCCCGTGTACCACCCATGTGCTGTATACCTCAGGCCCCAAGTACCACCCATGTGCTGTGTACCTCAGGTTCTGTGTACCATCCATGTGCTGTATACCTCAGGCCCCGTGTACCACCCATGTGCTGTATACCTCAGGCCCCAAGTACCACCCATGTGCTGTGTACCTCAGGTTCTGTGTACCATCCATGTGCTGTATACCTCAGGCCCCGTGTACCACCCATGTGCTGTATACCTCAGGCCCCGTGAACCACCCATGTGCTGTGTACCTCAGGTACCGTGTACCACCCACATGCTGCATACCTCAGGCCCCGAGTTCTCCCCATGTGCTGTGTACCTCAGATCCTGTGTACCACCCATGCGCTGTATACCTCAGGCCTCATGTACCACCCATGTGCTGTACACCTCAGACTCCACGTACCACCCATGTGCTGTATACCTCTGGCCCCGTGTACCACCCATATGCTGTATACCTCCAGCCCCATGTACTTCCCATGCGCTGTGCACCTCAGACCCCGTGTCCACCCATGTGCTGTGTACCTCAGACTCCATGTACCAACCATGTGCTGTGTACCTCAGGCCCCGTGTACCACCCATGTGCTGTGTACCTCAGACTCCATGTACCAACCATGTGCTGTGTACCTCCGGCCCCATGTACTTCCCATGTGCTGTGCACCTCAGACCCCGTGTCCACCCATGTGCTGTGTACCTCAGACTCCATGTACCAACCATGTGCTGTGTACCTCAGGCCCCGTGTACCACCCATGTGCTGTACACCTCAGGCCCCGTGTACCACCCATGTGCTGTGTACCTCAGACTCCATGTACCAACCATGTGCTGTATACCTCAGGCCCCGTGTACCATCCATGTGCTGTGTACCTCAGGCCCCGTGTACCACCCATGTGCTGTGTACCTCAAACTCCATGTACCAACCATGTGCTGTACACCTCAGGCTCCGTGTACCACCCATATGCTGTGCACCTCAGACCCCGTGTCCACCCATGTGCTGTATACCTCAGACTCCATGTACCAACCATGTGCTGTATACCTCAGGTCCCATGTACCACCCATGTGCTGTATACCTCAGGCCCCGTGTACCACCCATATGCTGTATACCTCCGGCCCCATGTACTTCCCATGTGCTGTGCACCTTAGACGCCGTGTCCACCCATGTGCTGTGTACCTCAGACTCCATGTACCAACCATGTGCTGTGTACTTCAGGCCCCGTGTACCACCCATGTGCCGCATACCTCAGGCCCCGTGTACCACCCATGTGCTGTATACCTCCAGCCCCATGTTCTCCCCATGTGCTGTGTACCTCAGACTCCATGTACCAACCATCTGCTGTATACCTCAGACCCCGTGTACCACCCAAGTGCTATGTACCTCAGACCTTATGTACCAACCATGTGCTGTACACCTCAGGCTCCGTGTACCACCCATGTGCTGTGTACCTCAGACTCCATGTACCAACCATGTGCTCTATACCTCAGGCCCCATGTACTACCCATGTGCTGTGTACGTCAGACTCCATGTACCAACCATGTGCTGTACACCTCAGGCTCCGTGTACCACCCATATGCTGTATACCTCCGGCCCCATGTACTTCCCATGTGCTGTGCACCTTAGACACTGTGTCCACCCATGTGCTGTGTACCTCAGACTCTATGTACCAACCATGTGCTGTATACCTCAGGCCCCGTGTACCACCCATATGCTGTATACCTCCGGCCCCATGTACTTCCCATGTGCTGTGCACCTTAGACGCCGTGTCCACCCATGTGCTGTGTACCTCAGACTCCATGTACCAACCATGTGCTGTGTACTTCAGGCCCCGTGTACCACCCATGTGCTGTATACCTCAGGCCCCGTGTACCACCATGTGCTGTGTACCTCAGACTCCATGTACCAACCATCTGCTGTATACCTCAGACCCCGTGTACCACCCAAGTGCTATGTACCTCAGACATTATGTACCAACCATGTGCTGTACACCTCAGGCTCCGTGTACCACCCATGTGCTGTGTACGTCAGACTCCATGTACCAACCATGTGCTGTATACCACAGGCCCCGTGTACTCCCCAGGTGCTGTGTATCTCAGACCCCATGTACCACTCATGTGCTGTGTACCTCAGACTCCATGTACCAACCATGTGCTCTATACTTCAGGCCTCATGTACCACCCATGTTCTCCCCATGTGCTGTATACCTCAGGCCACGTGTACCACCTATGTGCTGTATACCTCCAGCCCCATGTTCTCCCCATGTGCTGTATACCTCAGGCCCCGTGTACCACCCATGTGCCGCATACCTCAGGCCCCGTGTACCACCCATGTGCTGTATACCTCCAGCCCCATGTTCTCCCCATGTGCTGTGTACCTCAGACTCCATGTACCAACCATCTGCTGTATACCTCAGACCCCATGTACCACCCAAGTGCTATGTACCTCAGACCTTATGTACCAACCATGTGCTGTACACCTCATGCTCCGTGTACCACCCATGTGCTGTGTACCTCAGACTCCATGTACCAACCATGTGCTCTATACCTCAGGCCCCATGTACTACCCATGTGCTGTGTACGTCAGACTCCATGTACCAACCATGTGCTGTATACCACAGGCCCCGTGTACTCCCCAGGTGCTGTGTATCTCAGACCCCATGTACCACTCATGTGCTGTGTACCTCAGACTCCATGTACCAACCATGTGCTCTATACTTCAGGCCTCATGTACCACCCATGTTCTCCCCATGTGCTGTATACCTCAGGCCACGTGTACCACCTATGTGCTGTATACCTCCAGCCCCATGTTCTCCCCATGTGCTGTATACCTCAGGCCCCGTGTACCACCCATGTACTCCCCATGTGCTGTATACCTCAGGCCCCGTGTACCACCCATGTGCCGCATACCTCAGGCCCCGTGTACCACCCATGTGCTGTATACCTCCAGCCCCATGTTCTCCCCATGTGCTGTGTACCTCAGACTCCATGTACCAACCATGTGCTGTATACCTCAGCAGGGCCGGATTTAAGAGGTGGGTGGCATTGGGCCCATTTTGGAGGGAGGCCCATTTTTCAAGGTGTTGCAATATGTAATTCAAAAACACAAAATGAAACGAACGCAAGTTTATTTACAAAAATCATTTACGCAGAGTAATTCAGGTAAAATCATTCATTTTTTACAATCCAGGCACTTTCCTTGATTTTCGTGCTGCAAAATCACTAATGATGTCACTAAAGTCCAATTCACGCAGTATATCTGACTCTATGCTCATGATAGCCAAATTTACAAGTCGTTCCTGCTTCATGGATGTCCTTAATCAGTTTTCAACTAATTTGGGTTTTGAGAAGGAGCGCTCACCACTGCAGTTTGTTACTATCAAAATTAGATATATCCTTAGACAGTGCTGGATTGGGTTGACAAGGGCCCACCAGTAACATTGACTTTGGGGGGGACCCACTTTTCACTTGCATGCAAATATTATACTACATTCGTTCACAAATTTACCTATATCTCTATATAATAATAAACTGGGTAGAGTGGTGAATGAATGATGAGATGCTGCTTTTTTCTGTACAGACTGAATCAAGTGAATTATGCCTAGTACTATACATACAGTGGGTTTGGGGGCCTAGAACTACACAGGGGCCCACCGGGGGATTCCCCTGTTACCCTGTGGGCCAGTCCAAGCCTGTCCTTAGAGCTATCTCAATATTTGGGAGAGTGTCCTGCACACCCTTTTCCATGATAAGCTTGTACATGAAAAGTTCAGTGCTGATATCTTTTGGCTCCTCGTCTGTGAATAAATTGGCAAATTACCATGACTCTGTCGCTCTGTGCCAGCCACTGAGATGTAGGATCGTAGCCAGGTCCCTACACTTTCAATAGTTTCTCTTTTGTTAAATGTTATTTATCTTTAGAAACGGTTCACAGCAAAGAGACGTGTATTTTACATGTTTTGAGATATTTATCTCTATATTGGTGGGAGGCCCCCGCTTGGTGGGTGGCCCAGGGCCCGGGCCCCTTGGGCCCCCCTAAATCCAGGCCTGTACCTCAGGCCCCATGTACCACCCATGTGCTGTGTACCTCAGACTCTGTATACCACCTATGTGCTGTATACCTCCGGCCCTGTGTACTCCCCATGTGCTGTATACCTCAGGCACACAGCGTAAAAAGCAATGAAAAGGGGGCAAGTGCTACCAACAGTGCACTTTCTTACGGTAACACAGACTCCAATATGTTATAGCACATAAAGAAAATAATGCAAGGCTCATACAGCTACACAAAGCAAAGAAAGCCTTGCCAAGAATTAATTAACAATCAATAAATGTATTGGTGATTGGAAGATTTATTTTCGGCAGTAATGGTGTTTTTTAGCCATAGGTTGAGAAATAATTACAGTAGAAGATGGGAAGGCATCAAGGTTAGGGAAAAGATGTCTTGATGCGTTTTAGACTTTTTCAAAGTTTTTGAAAGTAGGGATCCCTCAATGTCTGTCCACTATTTCATCCTTCTTCTCCGCTAGATTTCTGAAACTTAACATGGACAAAACAGAATTCATCATCTTTCCCCCATCTCACGTGACCCCCCCAACGAACCTATCCATTACAGTAAATGGCTGCCCACTCTCCCCAGTCCCACAAGCTCGCTGCCTCGGGGTTATCCTTGACGCTGATCTCTCCTTCAAACCACATATCCAAGCCCTTTCCACTTCCTGCCGACTTCAACTCAAAAATATTTCACGAATCCGTTCATTCCTCAACCAAGAATCTGCAAAAACCCTAGTCCATGCCCTCATCATCTCTCGCCTTGACTACTGCAACCTCCTGCTCTGTGGCCTCCCCTCAAACACTCTCGCACCCCTCCAATCTATTCTCAACTCTGCTGCCCGACTAATCCACCTGTCCCCCCGCTATTCTCTGGCCTCTCCCCTCTGTCAATCCCTTCACTGGCTCCCCATTGCCCAGAGACTCCAGTACAAAACCCTAACCATGACGTACAAAGCCATCCACAACCTGTCTCCTCCTTACATCTGTGACCTCATCTCCCGGTACTTTCCTACACGCAACCTCCGATCCTCACAAGATCTCCTTCTCTACTCCCCTCTTATCTCCTCTTCCCACAATCGTATACAAGACTTCTCTCGAGTATCACCCCTACTCTGGAACCCTCTACCACAACACATCAGACTCTCGCCTACCATCGAAACCTTCAAAAAGAATCTGAAGACCCACCTCTTCCGACAAGCCTACAACCTGCAGTAACCACCAATCAACCAAACCGCTGCATGACCACCTCTATCCTCACCTACTGTATTCTCACCCATCCCTTGTAGATTGTGAGCCTTTGCGGGCAGGGTCCTCTCTCCTACTGTACCAGTTATGACTTGTATTGTTCAAGATTATTGTACTTGTTTTTATTATGTATACCCCTCCTCACTTGTAAAGCGCCATGGAATAAATGGCGCTATAACAATTAATAATAATAATAATAATGTCTATAGAGTGCGAGAGTTTCAGAAAATAAAGGGAGATCGAAAAAGCTCTATACAACAGCCCCTGCCACTTTGGAGCCCACAGTCATAGAAAGCCAAGTAAACTTGTTTTGCGAAGAAGTATTAATGCATATGCAGCGCCCCAGAGTCCTGGTCGTTGCAGTACTGATGCTCCGCCGCTAAGGGGGGCTATGGTACGTCCGATGGCACTGAAGGAGTTCACCTGACCAGGTATCACAGACACCAATACACTTCACAGTCTGGCCTCCAGGGGGAGCTAAGGGTGCTATGTATTAGGCCACTCCTCACAATCTGGTAAAACGGGGTTGGATAGGAAGTTAGTCAGAAGCTGACTGGGTTGGAACCAGGCAACATCCTGTGGCAGAGGGTGTTGCAGGGGAAGATTCAGGGGGGTCCCTGTCAGGGGTGGGATCCTGACAGAGGCCTAGCGAACAGAGAGAACGTTACGGGACCGCGCCTGCACTTCATCGCGGCGGTACCCCAAGAAAGGACAAGAAGCGAGGTTTATTGTGCTGAGTGAGAAACGAGATCAACGCAACATGGAGAAACACCAGTAGGAGTCGTGCTGTAAGACGAGGCAACATCCTACTGAGGCGCGTAGCCGGTGGCCGGAACGCCGAGGAAGTATTGAGCTCCAGGCCTTACTTCAAACCTACGGCAGGACAGTCAGTTATAGGCGGGCTGTCTCACTCAAATCACCTAAGAAGACATAGGGGGCAACATTTGGAGAGGGGCGACTCTAGGGTCCCGGAAGACCTCTGAGCCTACCCGTCATACGGGTGCGTCCTAGCCATATCATCTGGGGGACGAAGCAGAACATCATAATCGAGTTGTGAGGGAACTTCAGAAACAGACACAACAGTTGTGGGGACTATCCCGTAAGCACAGCAGGGGAGGACCACAACACACAAGCGCTAGAAGGTAGGCACAGATTTCCACCTGCAAAGGGAACTCTGGAGGTGCCATCGGACCAGCCGGACTTACGCAGCCCGGTTAACCGTATTCCGGATTGAGGATCCTGAAGCCTTCAGTAAAGAGGTAAAGAGACTGCAACCTGGTGTCCTTGTTATTTACTGCGACCTGCACAGCACCATAACATCATCACCATCCACACCTTTCATTGGGCGCCCCTCAGCAGGGTCACGGACCGGGTCTAGCCACCGTGACAACCCCAGAACAGAGACTCAGAGGCCAGGTATCGGGTACCCCTCGGCCCTGTGGCAGTGGGGGCGCTACACATACAGAGGAAGAACAATAGCCACATGTAGTTTCCATCTTGGTCAGATTTGATCCTAAAGCCCCACATGTTGTAGGACGTGAGTCCTATCCACAGTGTACAGATTAATAGAAGCAGTGTGAAATGATTGACAGCATGAGACATTCCCACTAGTAAAATGTGTTGGAGAATTGGTCTTCAACCGTCTGTTCAGGCTTTACATATTCAAGAACAATATTGTGAAAATTTCGTATTCTAAATTAGATTAATTAGAGAAACCAAATGCTCTTGGCTTCCTTACATCACACATAAATATTTGAGTACAGATAGAATTGAGAACACACATTTTAAACCCAAGTTTGGAAGCATGTTCTGGCTGTGGTGGAAATTTCCACGACTGTTGGCATAGAATTTTTTAACTTGGATTACATTATAAGTATAGGAAATTGCTCTAACTCCTCAAAGTTGTAAATTCTGGATAAAAACGAGTTATTGCATAATTCTATTATAACCCAAGTATGTTGTAAATTCCAGCTTTTTATATATCACTCTTTATTCATTAAACCACAATACTGCCACTCAATTTAATGACTTAGTTTTATAAATTGATTCAAGCATGTTCTCCTACAAAATGAATTTTTCTTGCCTTAAATCATGGGTCGGTTTTGGTCTTGTTTTTCAGCGCACCTGCGTAATATATAAGCTGAGATGTATGTGATGTATATAGCAGGATTCAAATGTGGAATGCAAATTCAGCAAATGTATATTTTCAAGAGAATATTCTGAATATTGCTATTAAAATACTAGGCAAGTTTCAGATCTCCAAGGGTTGCTAAACGCTATCTCTCAGGGCACTTAATCAAGCAGGAGTTCAACAAAAAATGAAAATTTGAAAGTCCAAAAATGTCAAATCTGAATTTTCAAATATTAAAAGGGAAATAAACCTTAAAGAACCTTGGCTATTGATATTGAATATCCATGCTGTGGAGAACAGTAGAAAAATGGCACAAAGAAGACATCTTGGCTTGCAACTCGATACTCTAAGGATTCCTTATACTATCATATAGTGCAAATGTACATGGCAATACTATGTGTAATCCCTGATATAGATTATGTATGGAATAGTAGAGAGTTATCATAGAAAAAATTTTTATAGATGAATATTAAGCTAAACATTTACTTCAAAACCAAACATTTTTCACCTCATGACGATCCACCATGTCTGACTTTTTGCAGGTTTGTAATGATGTAGTAGAGTTATAATTTACAATAGATTTTTTTGCATTGTCATAACCTTCTTGATTAGTGTAATACACTTGCATTCATGTTTGAACCATACATAAAATAATTTGACTCTCTTTTATCTGTTCAGTCAAGTATGACTCTCGGTAATTCTATCGATCTTTGGTCACCAATCAGTTCAAGACCACATTGCTTCTTTCAGTTTTCCAATGGTCATTCCCATGTCGTTGTTGATGGTGTCGATCCAGGAAGATCTTGGCCATCTTCTTCTACTGCCACTTCTTTCTCCAACGACTGACTCCGCATAATGTGACCAAAATAAATATATTTTTGTTTGGTTATCTTAGCTTCCAGTAACAGGTTTGACTTGACTTGGTCCAAGACATCTCCATTGGTGACCCTTGCAGTGCATGGAATCAGTAGATACTTCCTCCAGCACCAAAGTTATTAAATTTAATATTACAATTAGTTTAGTCACAATGAATGGGATGATGCATGTAGAGAGCACTCCATCAGATTAATGCATTTTATTATTGAAGAAGAGAAAATCCAATTAATACAATTAGTTGATCTAAATACAGAAAGGTATGAAAGTGTCATGAAATTGGATGGTTTTCATATGCATCCAGACATTGAAAGATTGAATAGGTCCCTAAAATAGGAAATAGACAGGTTGTCAGTTCAAACATGGCAAGTTTTTGCTTTTATCTTATTCCCACTGCTCCCTGAGTATGTAATTTATTTATTTTTTTAAATCCACCACACAGCCTCAGCGATATGGGACTTTTTATTTTGTACTATTTTTTATGGTCTCTACAAAGGGGCAGTGCTCACAGGACCCTCTGGGGCGTGTCTTTAAACTGCCCCTGCATTATTACTCTGTGAGCCACACCTCCTTGGTAAAGACCATAAAAATTAGCACCAAATAAAAAAAGGCTCATATCTCTGGAACCGTCTGTCGGATTTTAAAAAGCAAAAAAAAATGGATTACTTGGGGAGCAGCAAGAATAAAATAAGAGATAAATCTGGACACACTTACTTGGTGACAGATCCTCTTTGAGTATAAAAGTGATGGACTTAATTTTGAAAAAGACAGTTTATTTTTGAATATGCTAGACAGTCTATGAGCCAAAAGAGGTGGAAGTATCACAAATATAAAGAAGAAAATATTGAAAGAATAAAATCAATAAAAATGAAAAATTCAGACACAGGATCATCTTATTTTCAATCTTCTGATGATGTATCCATGAGGGAATGGGAAGAAAATGCTCCTCACACTACACTAGTGTTTTGCAGAACCAAGCAAGTCAGAAATAATGTCTGTCTTCCAACCGACAGAGTTCTGTTGATTTGTTTGACTTGGAAAAGACGCCATTACGGCGTGTAGACACATTGTCCGATAACAGAACCATCACCTGCTAAATTGGTGAATTGTCAATCGGGGGGGGGGGGGGTGTCTCCTCTCAATCACGAGGTATCAGTTGAATCTTTTAAACCAGGGGTTCCCACGCTATCCACTAGATGGGCCTTACCATATTTTTTACTTTTTATCCTCCTATAAAGGGTCCCCCTATTTTGTGTGCTCTTTTCCTCCACAGAATTATCACAAGGGAATAAAAAAGCATAGTGATAAAGACAATAATGAAGAGGAAGATTATTTAAAATGTGATGAGAACAATGTTGTGAATCACATTGACTTTCATTTGACTACTGCATAATTATTTGTTCTAAAAAAGATTTTAGCTTTCCTCTATCATCGGTGTCGATGAGTTTACGATTTTTAAGGATATAATTTTGTTTGTCCAAAGAATATCACTTGACCTAATGGATAAAAAGGGAGAATACCACCAGTCTTTGATGGTACCTCTTTATGATCTCATGACAAATTAGAGGCTGTTTCTGTTTTGGATAAATTAGATGATAATGCCTGCAGTTTCCTCTAACAATTATGTTGGAGACTTTTTGGGGGACATGGAGAAGTATTGTAAAATTATAAAATTGTTTGATCCATTTGTAAATAATTTAAATAAAGAAGACTGTATGGTTCCCCAGAAGTTGCGTGAACGTCCTTGAGTTACCATTAAAGTGAGTGACTAGAATCCTCTTTGGAAAATGGAGTTTTATTTAGAAAAGGCTGTGAATCAATTGAGATTTGGGTGCGATAAGTGATTAGATTTGATTTTTGTGTAACTGAGAAACTGTATAGATCATTATTATTGGACGATGCACTCGTTATTAATAATGAGTATGTATGCTTAAAAGTTTCCAGTCCCAAAGTTTCACATTATTACTTAATGCCAAAGCTCCAATAAATTATGACTAAGGCTACTTTCACACTAGCGTCGTACGACGCACGTCGCAATGCTATGTGCCGACGTACCGACGCATACTGTGCAAAGAAAACACAATGAGGGCAGCGGATGCAGTTTTACAACACATCCGCTGCCCCATTGTGATGTCCGGGGAGGCGGGGGCGGAGTTCCGGCCGCGCATGCGCGGTCGGAAATGGTGGACACGACGCACCAAAAAACGTTACATGTAACTTTTTTTGTGCCGACGGTCCGACGCATCCGTTGCACGACGGATGCAATGTGTGGCAATCCGTCGCAATGCATCGCTAATGCAAGTCTATGGAGAAAAAAACGCATCCTGCAAGCAATTTTGCAGGATGTGTTTTTTCTCCAAAACGACGCATTGCGATGTGCGTCGTACGACGCTAGTGTGAAAGCAGCCTAAGCCCCCAGGAAGGCAATTTTTTTTTACTAGGAATGATGGACTTACAGATAGCTTGGGCAAATATGTAAACCTTAAATTACAACCTTTAGTTAGGTCTTTATTTTTGTTTGTCTTAGATATGGCTGTTGTTCTTAAGAAACTCTCTAATGTCAAAGTACCAGAACAGTGCCTCTTCTTCAGATTTGATGTCAGACTACTCTATACACCAATCTCACATAAAAAGGCCTGAGAAATATTTGGAGAATAAAGGCCAAGATTAAGCATACCACAATAAATTAATTGCAAAGACACTTGAATTCATTTTAAAGCACAATTGTTTATTTAATGACAATAACTAGCTCCAGACGCGGGGGACTGTAATGGGGGCATCCTGTGCCCCTTTATCTACCTGCCCATACATGGAGCATGTATTGAACCACAGCCATGGGTTCATTGGTTTTTATGCCACATGGCTATGTTACAGAGACATTATTTTGGTTGTATGGACTGTTACTGAAATTGCGCTAACTGATTTTGTAAAATCCTTGAATGTTGTTGACTTGGACATGAGGTTTAAATGAACAATTAAACCTATTTCCATCATGAAAAATAGGAATATTTAGTTACCAATACATACAGGAAATCTATTGTGTGCAAAGCTGGTCCTATGCTGGTCCTGTGGGTCCAAAGTTACAATCCCCAATCTCTGCTTGATGGTATCTCTTTCAAAAAATTTCTCCAAATTTGGAAGAACACTTCTGAAAGGGAGCAGTTGATTGAAGAGGTTACATAAAAAAAAAACATTAAACAGGGCTTTAGCAGAGCCTTAAGCTTTAGCAGGGAAAAAGCTCCTATCAGGTCCAAAAGTGCAAAAAACAAAAATAGAAAAATGCCCAAGATTAATTACCTGATATGGAAGTCACTGGAATAAGAGAATTCTTAAGAAAAAATGGGTACATCTCATTGTAAATATTGATATCAAGAATATTGTGGGTGTTATCTGTATTGGCTCCGTGGCCAGGCCCTGCTCCCTGCTCCTATGGCTACTACCGTTTACTCTGGTCCACGCTGGGTTTTACAAGTTGCCAAGGGAATGTCACTGACATCACCCTAGGCCTTTTAAGGCTGACTCATACACCTAAGTGTGTATAAGTATTCAGTAAACCTTGTTTCCAGTTACTATGTGCTTTGGAGTTTGTCTCTACAGTCATAAGAATGGATACGAATTTAAGCAATTTGGCTAGAAGAGCCCCTAATTTACAAGACGCTCTTGTTAGGAGTGAGTTTGCATGAGCCCTGATAATAAATGTAAGTAATATGGCTGGGTAGTTGTCCAAATGGCATGCAGCTGCAGTAATTGTATATGCTGTCAGTATGCACTGGGAACAACTTTGCCAATTCTTGAAATACAAAAATCTATACTATTCAATTCTTTGATAATCAATCCATTATGGTAGGTAGTCTACGTCATTAGCTGATGTGTCAAGAATTTATTTTTAAAAACTTCCTTCCTTTACATTTTCTCTGAAATGTCTTAGATTATTAGTCTTCCACAGTGACCTTTGCATGAGTGGAGAGATGCAATAGAGAGGTGCCATTAAAGGTGTGGTCCGAAGTCAAAATTAATTTTCCTCCTAAATCCCTATCTATTTAGTGCCATAATGTAAACTATTTTCGAATATACTTGAATTAAAAATTTCCCATCCTTCCCTAACCACACTATCTAACTACTTTCTTGTGTTTTTTTTTAACTTCCTTTTTCAAGACACTTTGCTTAAGAACCCCAGTGCGTCATGAATCTCATTTCAGGGGCTTTGCACAGTGACAGCGCGCTCTCTCGCTGGCTTAGGTCAGCAGTAATAAGCTAGCAACAAAGCGCACTGTCAGTTGTTCATGGACCAGTGCCTCCCCTGCAAGTAATATCACTGGTTTCTTCACACTGAATATAATGACAACACGCTCAGTTGCCTGCTTGTTACTGTTGATCTGAGCCAGCAACAGAGAGTGCGCTGTTATCGTGCACATCGCATAGGGCACATTGAGCAGGTACTAGCACCGTCACTGATGATGCCTCATTTCAGGGAGGGTTTAGAGGCTGCGACAGTGATTCACTGATGACACTCCATTTGCACTGGGATTCTCAAACTAAGCGTCATCAGAAAGGAAGTGAAAAAAGAAGTTACTTCCCCACCATCAAAGAAAATGAGATGACTCTTCTCATATTGTCCCAGTTTGTACCTCAAAGCTGACAATGTAGCTTCAGAAAAAAGGAAGTCTTGGTCTACTATCGTGATTTTTCTAGTGAGCAGATTGAAAACAGTATTATTTTTTATTTCTAAACACTTGATTTCTTTTTTAACTGCACATTCACTTCTGAGATCGTACAAAAAAGTTGAAGATGGATAAGTCGAAGAGAGCAAGAAATTGTGGCTTCCTCTTTTCTTTCATCTATTTTTTATTTATATTTGTCTATTGACAAAAAGACATCACTGTATGGAGTCATCACTTCCTAACGCGCCACCCCTGACCCTAAATTCTGTGCAATGAGCTTTACACTTCAGAAACTGATTATGTGAATGTTGCAAACATGTGCATCTCATGATGTGTTTCTCTAACAACTGTGGTATTTTTCTCTTTGTTCTTGTTTGTCATGGAAAAAAAACTAATGAAAATTATTAAAATCAAATGGAAATCTCATTTAGCAAAATTAGCTCTTCTACAGTTGTAATGACATTAAAATTCCCACAAATCAACACCTGCTGGAATAGAAGAACCCAGGGAGGATCCTTTTGAGTCTCGTAGCTCAGACTTTTACAGGTTTTTCTTATACTTCTTATATTTCTCCTTTGGGACCCCTTAACACTCCAGACTCAGGAAAGGTGCTTATGTCCTCGGTCAGAAAGCTTCAACCAAGTGTACGCTCACCTTGATACCCAGGTCAGCTTTATCTTTGCAGTCAAGGCTAGACACTCCCTTGCTCATTGACAACCAGAACTGGACATATGACCACTCATCCAAAAAGCAATGTTAGGTGCTCTTATCTATACACCCCAGGACAGGTGTCTCCTCTCTCACAAAGACTACCAGGGCCAAGAATATGCCCCCTCATCCAGACACACAGGAGCCCTCATCTATGCCGCCAGGACATATTGTTCCCTTGCTCGATAAGCACCACTAAAGCATTTTTTTTACATTTCAGGGTTGTAGTGGTGCAATTAATCTACCGTAAGTTCCACAATCATAGTAATATACATGACAGCTGCATGACTTTACACTTATCTAGATTGAGCTACTATCCATTTCTCCACTTAAGCCTCCAGCTTCCCCAATTTCACCTGTAATGTTATATTATCCTCCTCTGCTTTAATTTTCATATATAAATTAGTATCATCTTCAACTATTGGAATTCTACTCTTTAAGCCTTCAACTTGGTCATTAATAGCTACATTTTAAAGAAGAGGGCCCAATACTAACCCCTCTCATAATCCAAAGTTAACTGTGACCAAATCATAGTGTGTTCAATGACTAACCTCACTTTGTTCCTCAAATTACATCAAAGACCTCACATATGACGTCCTGGTGTGTCTTATGTCAGGAAAGAGTTAAGGTATGAATTCACTTGTTGCTGGTTGACATGTAAAGGGAGTCTGTCAGCACAAAACTACTGTTCAAACTAAGTACAAGCACTTTTGTGTACCC
Organism: Ranitomeya variabilis; assembly: GCF_051348905.1. Classification (NCBI taxonomy): domain Eukaryota; kingdom Metazoa; phylum Chordata; class Amphibia; order Anura; family Dendrobatidae; genus Ranitomeya; species Ranitomeya variabilis. The sequence continues at coordinate 72,323,284 of NC_135232.1, forward strand.
TTGGTGTGGCTAGCTTAGTGCACCTTCCTGTTAACCTGTTTTACATCAATTTTCAGCCTCCTCTTCCTTGATTGACAGTTTTGGTTTTTCAGGAGCCAGAAAAGGATGGAGATAGATTGAAAGCAAGTGAGTAGTAAGGAGCACTTAATTGTTTGGCCATGTCAAAGGTGCACCGAACACATGTGCTTGGTATGATCAGCCAGTTTGTGCTGACTGATGTCTTTTAATGGAGAATATATTGTTTTCCTATTAACTTCATGATTTACTTTATTTCTGTAGGATGAGGGCAATAATATTATATTTATTGCTATTATTTTTATAATCAAAGAACATTTTTGGAGTAATTTTTGGCACCCAGTCTCTACGTTTCCTGACCATGTTTGTCTGTTATTTATATTTTATATCATTATATATTTTATATATTTATATTTCTTATTACTTTTCTCAGTGCCTCATCACTAAGCCTCTTGTTTTAGCAGTTTAAAAGATGTTTTTTTTTCTATTGTGGAATGACATTATAAGCAATTTTCTAGTATACAGTGGTTTGCAAAAGTATTCACCCCACTTTGCATTTTTTTGTGTGTTTTGCTACTTCACAATCTGGAATTTCACTCTTTTTTGAGTGTTTGCATCAGTTCATCTAAAGAACATGCCTCCAACTGTGAACTTTTTATTGTGAAGCAAACAACAAACAGGACAAAATAACTGTAAACTTCAGTGTATTCCCCCCCCCCCCCTCCCTAAAGTCAGTGCTTTGTAGAACTTCCATCTGCGACAATTACAGATGCAATTCGCCTTGGATAAGTCTCTATGAGCTTTCTACATCTTACCATTGGGATATTTGCCCATTCCTCAGAGCAAAACTGTTCCAGCTCCATCAAGTTGGATGGTTTCCTCTAGTGAACAGCAATCTTCAAGTCTGATCACAGATTTTCAATTGGATTAAGGTCTGGGCTGTGACTAGGCCACTCCAAAAACATCTACGTTTCCCCTTGAATATCACTGTATTTCACACTATCTTCTCCTAGACTTGGACCATTTTCCCTGTCTCTGCTGTGGAAAAACATCCCCACAGCATGATGCTGCCGCCACATGTTACACTGTGGGGATGGTGTTCTTGGAGTGATGAGCTGTGTTGGTTTGGCGCCAGACATGACGTTTACTTTGGTGACTAAACATTAGATTACACTGGTCAACAGCATTTTTGGTGCCAAAGATATTTCATCGAATTTAGGGTATTTTTGGGGTGCTGATTCTGAATATGTCATCAGTTTTGCCAGATTGGCTCAAGTTTTTGAGATTTTTGGTATCTTATTTATAGCACTTGTTGGTAAATGCGACGCATCATCTCATTAATTTCTTTGGATTAGTACTTGAACTGAGCAGTTCTCAATATAGTTTTGTGTTAATTAGTGTTCTAAAAGTTTGTTCATAGCTTGATTTTTGCACTAACTTTATGTTGTTGTCTGTTTTCCAGTGAAAAGCATGAACTCATCAAGAAGAAGTTGTCTTAACGATCCAGACTCATTCTGTTACATTTGTGGTGAATACACACTGCCAAAACATAGAAGAAACATAACAGACTTCGTAAAAAAAGTGTATTTTGCCTATTTTGGGGTTATGCTTGGGGACCAAGACAAGTTTTGGGCACCACACATAGTGTGCAAAGCATGTATCGAATTATTACGAAAATGGAGCAAAGGACAAAGAAAAAGCTTCAAATTTGGTGTTCCAATGGTGTGGAGAGAGCCAAAAAATCATCATGATGACTGTTATTTATGGTAAACACAGGTACAGGCACATCTTCACAATGAGGGACAGGCCTTCTTGCAGATTCCATGTTACTCCCATTTTCGTTTCTTATGCTTATTGAATCCTTGCACTTGCACTGCACAGAAATAACAGTCATCATGATGATTTTTTGGCTCTCTCCACACCATTGGAACACCAAATTTGAAGCTTTTTCTTTGTCCTTTGCTCCATTTTCGTAATAATTCGATACATGCTTTGCACACTATGTGTGGTGCCCAAAACTTGTCTTGGTCCCCAAGCATAACCCCAAAATAGGCAAAATACACTTTTTTTTACGAAGTCTGTTATGTTTCTTCTATGTTTTGGCAGTGTGTATTCACCACAAATGTAACAGAATGAGTCTGGATCGTTAAGACAACTTCTTCTTGATGAGTTCATGCTTTTCACCGGAAAACAGACAACAACATAAAGTTAGTGCAAAAATCAAGCTATGAACAAACTTTTAGAACACTAATTAACACAAAACTATATTGAGAACTGCTCAGTTCAAGTACTAATCCAAAGAAATTAATGAGATGATGCGTCGCATTTACCAACAAGTGCTATAAATAAGATACCAAAAATGTCAAAAACTTGAGCCAATCTGGCAAAACTGATAGCATATTCAGAATCAGCACCCCAAAAATACCCCAAATTCATTAAAATATTTTGGACACCAGAAAAAAAATTTTTTTTTGTTGACCTGTGTTATAGTCCGATCTGACCACAGAACCTTTTTCCATACATTTATGGAGTCACCCACGTGTTCATGTGTCGTTTATCCAATTTAAATGAGCCTTACAATTTTAAGTAATTAGTAAGTAGAGGTTTTTTTCTTCTCACTCTTCCATATAGGCCACCTCTATGGAGTGTACGTCTTATTGTGGTCATATGAACAGATCTCCTTGGTCTTCATGGTGTTGTTTGGATAGTGGTGCCTCTTGCTTAATGGTGTTGCCGACGTTGCGGCCTTCAGAAAAGGTAAAGTGTATATTCTGACAGACCATGTGACACTTAGATTGCACACAGGTGGACTTCCTTTCACTTATGAAGGTAATTTCTTGCATCATAAATTTTTAGGAGCTTCATTGCAAAAGGGGTGAATACATATACACCATGTTCCAAATTATTATGCAAATGACATTTTTCTCGGATTTTCCTAAATGGTCGGTGCAAATGACAGTCAGTCTAATAAAAGTCATCACCCGTTAGAGTATACATCGAATTTTATTGGAGAAATCTCCCAATGATAACAGTATAATCTCCAAAATGAATAATAACTCAAAATGCACTGTTCCAAATTATTACGCACAGTAGAATTTCTAAACATTTGATATGTTTTAAAGAACTGAAAATGCTCATTTGTGGAATTTGCAGCATTAGGAGGTCACATTCACTGAGCAAAAAAGCTATTTAACTCCAAAACATCGTAACAGGCCAAGTTACATGTTAACATAGGAGCCCTTCTTTGACATCACCTTCACAATTCTTGCATCCATTGAACTTGTGAGTTTTTGGAGAGTTTCTGCTTTTATTTCTTTGCATGAAGTCAGAATAGCCTCCCAGAGCTGCTGTTTTGATGTGAACTGCCTCCCACCCTCATAGATCTTTTCCTTGAAGATACTCCAAAGGTTCTCTATAGGGTTGAGGTCAGGGGAAGATGGTGGCCACACCATGAGTTTATCTCCTTATATGCCCATAGCAGCCAATCACTCAGAGGTATTCTTTGCAGCATGAGATGGTGCATTGTCATGCATGAAGATGATTTTGCTCCTGAAGGCACGTTTCTGCTTTTTATACCATGGAAGAAAGTTTTCAGTCAGAAACTCTATATACTTTGCAGAGGTCATTTTCACACCTTCAGGAACCTTGAAGGGCCCTACCAGCTGTTTCCCCATAATTCGGCCCAAAACATGACTCCACGACCTCCTTGCTGACGTCGCAGCCTTTTTGAGACATGGTGGCCATCCACCAACCATCCACTACTCCATCCATCTGGACTATCCACGGTTGCTCGACACTCATCAGTAAACAAGACTGTTTGAAAATTAGTCTTCATGTATGTCTGGGCCCACTACAACCGTTTCTGCTTGTGAACACTGTTTAGGGGTGGCCGAATAGTAGGTTTATGCACCACAGCAAGCCTTTGAAGGATCCTACACCTTGAGGTTCGAGGGACTCCAGAGGCACCAGCAGCTTCAAATATCTGTTTGCTGGATGGTAATGGCTTTTTAGCAGTTGCTCTCTTAATCCGATGAACTTGCCTAGCAGAAACCTTCCTCATTCTGCCTTTATCAGCACGAACACGTCTGTGCTCACATTCAGCCACAAATCTCTTCACAGTATGATGATCACGCTTAAATTTTTGGGAAATATTTAATGTTTTCATCCCTTGAACAAGGCATTGCACTATTTGATGCTTTTCAGCAGCAGAGAGATCCTTTTTATTTCCCATATTGCTTGAAACCTGTGGCCTGCTTAATAATGTGGAACATCATTTTTAAGTAGTTTTCCTTTAATTAGAATAACCTGGAAAACTAATTATCACGTGTTTAAGATTGATTTCAGTGATCCATTGAGCCCTGAGACACAATACCATCCATGAGTTTATTTGAAAAACAAAACAATTAAATCTTTATGACACTTAAATCCAATTTGCATAATAATTTGGAACATGGTGTACACATGAAAATTTTTAGTTATTTGATCCCATAAATTTAATTTTTCCTATATTTTTCTCACTTCACTTCATCAACTTAGACTATTTAGTGCTGATGCATCATACACAAATCGGATTACACAAATATTTAAACACAGGCTGTAATGTAACAAAAATAGGTAAAAAGCCGAGGGGATGAATACTTTCGTAAGCCACTGTATGAATTAATTATAGGTCAATTAGATGGTGCCTCAATCGTTTGAGACTAATAATAAGCCGTGCTGCTCACAAGCTTACAATGTACAAGGGAATAAGGGTGACACAATAGGTGAAAAGTGCTTGTTATTTCAGGTCCAGCAATTATAATAAATAGGGATTTTCATGTAAAGTTCGGTGATCTGGTCATTAGCGCGTGTCATGTGCATGGATGGGATGGAGACAGATGAATAGGAGGGAGCAGATTCCGAATAATATTTAGAAGGAGGGGACATGGATGAGTTAGGTAAGAGAGCTGAGATGTAGGCTTGTTTAAAGAGATGTGTTTTTAAAGCACATTTAAAAATGTGGGGGCTAGGTAACAGTCAGATCATATGGAGTAGTGCATTCCAGAGAACTGGCACAGCACAGGAGATGTCTTGGTGACAGAGGTTCGGATTATGGGGGATGTTAGTCTTAGGTCAGTTTCAGAATGGGAGGGTGATGGACAGAAATGAGGGAGGAGATATGTGAGAACTGTGGGTGGCTTTTTGGGTGAGAGATATGAGTTTAAATTGTATTCTGTAGCGAATGGCAACCAGTTTAATTACTGGCGCAAGGTGGAGGAATCGGTGTAGCGGCTGGACAGAAATATGACCCTGGATGCTGCATTCAGGATGGATTGCAGAAAAGAGTAGGGATCAGTAGAGAGTTGAAGTAGTCCAGACGAGAATGAATAAGAGCAACAGTAAGAGTTTTAGCAACTTCAAAGGTGAGAAAAGGTCTAATTCTGGAGATGTTTTTAAGATGCAGGTGACATGAGTGAGTAAGCGATTGGATATGGGGAAAGTTCTGTTTCACATATAACTCCAAGGAAGTGGGCAAGATGCTTAGGAGTTATGGTTGAACCCTCCAAGGTAATTTAAATGTCAGGTAGAGTTAGGTTAGTGAAGGGAGGAAACACAAGAAGTTCTATTTTAGATAGATTCAGTTTCAGAGGAAGACATGATATTAGAGACAGCGGACACACAATCCTTGGTATTTTGTATTAGGGTAGGGGTGATGTCAGTTGAAGAGGTGTACAATTGGGTGTCAACAGCATAGAGATGATACTGGAAACCAAATCTGCTGATTGTTTGTCCAATAGGGGCGGTATATAGAGAGAAGAGGTGGGGCCTAGGACTGAGCCCTGAGGAACGCCAATAGTAATGGGACAAAGAGAAGAGTAAGAGTCGGCAAAAGATACAGTGAAGGAGTGGTCAGAGAGGTAGGAGGAGAACCAGACGAGAAAAATGTCCTTGAGCCCGATAGAGCGGAGCATAATAAGGAGGAGCTGGTGAGACACAGTGTTAAATGCTGCAGAGAGATCCAGGAGACACAGCAGGGAGCAGTGACCTTTGGATTTATGTTCAATTCTGGATTAAACACTACAATGAGACAGGTGGAAGAAAAGCTTTAAATACACTTTTCATGGGATTTTTAATTTAACTGTCAAAGACGTGTTTTAAGATGATTTCCAGGTGTATTTCCAGTAATATATATGTTCTCCTGCGCCAGACTAATATCGCCAGTGCCACTTAAAGTAAGATGCCCAAATCTGTGTGGTTATCCAGCATATTTTCATCTCTCTAAAGTATAACATCTGTTGCGGAAGGATTGCCAACTCATCTGCAAAGTTGCTAGGTGCACTGAGCAAAGCTATTGTTTTTATAGCTGTGCAATAATGAATTCAATCACTGTACGAGTGATGACAAGGGAAAATGTTTGGGATAAAATGAATATACCCTTTACATGGCTCTTAAAGCGCATACTAAGGATTCATGTCTAGGGGGCTTTAGCCAGAGGCTTAATTCTAAGGGGTACCGAGGTAGCATTTGTACCGAGCACCTGATAGGGCTCCAAAGGCCTGCAGCCACCTAAGAAGACATCAGTAATATAGATGATACATGGTGAGAGTTTGTGAACAGAGCTACAAGATACCCCTCTGTCTGTATCGTTTCTCATGAAATTCTGTATAATTTCACAAGAAGCGATTGGTTGGGTTTTGTACATATCTACATTGTGGATTTTATTTGTAATAGAAACCATGATGTAACAATAATAGATCTTACACCAGATATGCAAATTACCTCTTTAGTGAGAAATCGGACTTGAACTCTACTGCCAACTACTGGAAATAGCCATTCTAAAAGTCAGTATCAACCCATTAACAAGCCTTAAATAAATACCAAACCGCAGACTCTGTTTGCAGACACATGTTTTGAAATGTTCAGTGCAAAGCAAGAAGTCTGATTTGGCTGGATGAGAGGCCTCTGACAGAGAACTAAGGGCTAACGTCTCTCCTTGTGGATAGTGACATGCCTGATATGACTCAGTGAATATTCTTATAGGCCTTGCAATACTCCTTCTCTCATGCAGCCAAATAAAACCTCTTGCTTTACCATAATGAGGGCATGAGAGAATTTCATCTATATATATAATTGTCTAAGGGTTTTTCTGTCTGTCTGTCCGTCCTGGAAATCCCTCGTCTCTGATTGGTCGAGGCCGCCTGGGCCTTGACCAATCAGCGATGGGCACAGTATCGACGTAGATGTCATAATGGAAATCCCGCGTCTCTGATTGGTCGAGGCCGCCTGGGCCTTGACCAATCAGTGACGGGCACAGTATCGACGTAGATGTCATTATGGTTGCCATGGCGACGATGATGTCATAAAGGTTGCCTCGACCAATCAGCGACAGGCACAGTCTGCTGCGAATTCTGGAATCATCATTGTCCATATACTACGGGGACATGCATATTCTAGAATACCCGATGCGTTAGAATCGGGCCACAATCTAGTATCCTATAAGACTCCTGCCAGGCAGGTCACACTCTACAAGGAGAGTAGCTACTCCTTAGATTAGCACAGATAGCAATTAATAGGTCATCAAGAACATTTATGGCACTCACCAGTAGTTAAAATTAGTGATGAGTGGACCTTTAGATATTAGAGTTCGATGAAGCTATAGTTAAAAGTTTGGGACTGAACTTGACCCTGAACTTTGACAGCCATCCCAAAAAAAGTAAATGGGGACCTGACCTTTGGTGCTTTCAAATGGCTATAAAATGCTCATAGTAAGGGGTAGGGGGCTGCAAAATTGGGGTAAGAGCAGGGCAATTGCACTGCAGACAAATGGGGATAGGAAAATTACTTAAAATAACATAGAATAAAAAGAAAAATTATAATATTGAACCATAAGGCGCAGGTCCAAGTGGAGCAGGAGGTTGAGGAGGAGGTAGTGGTGTAGGTGGAAGAAGTGGAGTAGATTACCAACACTTTTTTTATTTATTTTTTGAGGGGTACTCTGAAAACAGGCAGTGTAAAAATCTGCTGTCCACTCTCTCTCTGTATACAGGCCGTTTAATACTCTGCAAATTTTTGGATTGCAAACAATGAGGAGAGTATCAAATAGGAGATACAGCTGGGTTGCTGGTGGTGGTGATGTAGCTGTTGCAGGAAGAGAGTGCGGTTGACCTGTCTGCTATACACCAAAATTTAACACCTTCCTCTGCTGCAAGCAGTCGACAGGATGTTATGTATAATTTCGTAAGCCCGAATACCACTGGATGAATGGTGAGGCCAGAATTCTACAGGATGGGGGATACTCATGAGAAGTATTTCGATTCATTTTTCGATATGTTCTTGTGCACTTTTTTTACTTTTACTTTTTGAGGTGCAGTTGGGCCCTGATGGCTTTGTAAGTTGTGGCCTCTGTTCACACAGGACGCATTACAGTTAGCACTGGTCAGCCCGCCACATGGCGTTACTAATAGGCTAGGATCCAGTTGCTGTGCATACTCTGTGTGAACATTGCTGCAGATTATTATTTGCACTGGTGTGCCCAGCGGCCAATCCCTGATTGTAGGCTGGCTGTCTCATTTGGTATTACCACACCTGTGTAGTCGCCATCTTTACTTGGGGCCCACTGCACCATGAGAGTGCATTTGATTTGAGGCCTAGACAGGTAAGCACCTTTGCCTGTTTTTCTGTGTTGTTTTTTCTAGAATAGTGGAGGTTTTTTCCTCTTTTTTTTCCTCCTGTTGTGGTTTTTGCTGTTAGACTAGGACTGGCAAGCGTGAGGACCCGTGACGTGGGTTGCCAGCTTATGTATTGTGGCCATAATATTAACTAATACCTTACATTTTTCTATATGTTCTTGTGCACTTTTTTTACTTTTACTTTTTGAGGTGCAGTTGGGCCCTGATGGCTTTGTAAGTTGTGGCCTCTGTTCACACAGGACGCATTACAGTTAGCACTGGTCAGCCCGCCACATGGCGTTACTAATAGGCTAGGATCCAGTTGCTGTGCATACTCTGTGTGAACATTGCTGCAGATTATTATTTGCACTGGTGTGCCCAGCGGCCAATCCCTGATTGTAGGCTGGCTGTCTCATTTGGTATTACCACACCTGTGTAGTCGCCATCTTTACTTGGGGCCCACTGCACCATGAGAGTGCATTTGATTTGAGGCCTAGACAGGTAAGCACCTTTGCCTGTTTTTCTGTGTTGTTTTTTCTAGAATAGTGGAGGTTTTTTCCTCTTTTTTTTCCTCCTGTTGTGGTTTTTACTGTTAGACTAGGACTGGCAAGCGTGAGGACCCGTGACGTCGGTTGCCAGCTTATGTATTGTGGCCATAATATTAACTAATACCTTACATTTTTCGATATGTTCTTGTGCACTTTTTTTACTTTTACTTTTTGAGGTGCAGTTGGGCCCTGATGGCTTTGTAAGTTGTGGCCTCTGTTCACACAGGACGCATTACAGTTAGCACTGGTCAGCCCGCCACATGGCGTTACTAATAGGCTAGGATCCAGTTGCTGTGCATACTCTGTGTGAACATTGCTGCAGATTATTATTTGCACTGGTGTGCCCAGCGGCCAATCCCTGATTGTAGGCTGGCTGTCTCATTTGGTATTACCACACCTGTGTAGTCGCCATCTTTACTTGGGGCCCACTGCACCATGAGAGTGCATTTGATTTGAGGCCTAGACAGGTAAGCACCTTTGCCTGTTTTTCTGTGTTGTTTTTTCTAGAATAGTGGAGTTTTTTTCCTCTTTTTTTTCCTCCTGTTGTGGTTCATGAGAAGTGTTGCAGACAATTGGATGAGAAACGTACTATTGTGAAGGAGGTAAAAAAACGCACCAATTATAAACGTAACCGCAGCATTAAGTTCCTGAAGAAAAAACGCATGAATATGGACGGATGGACCACCGATTCGGACTCTAGTGCACAAGATGAACACATGGAGGACAATAGTAAATTTTCATCCCCTTTAGAAAACCCACAAGGAGAGGAGGTAAAAACCACAAACAAAGGAAAGAAGAGGAAACAAGTATTTTGGAGGAGGTAACTATACCTTATCAAGAAAATCAAATAGTGAATTTATCCCCAAAAGAACTATCTAAAGATCATATTTCGGTATTAACCAAGGGTCTAAGTTTTTGTTTATCAGAACCTTTTGATCTGGTGGACTTTAAAATAGATCTCCATAAATGTGTCAGGAAATTGCATTTACGAAAAATTTATGACAATGACAGAAATGTGAATACCAAAATGAAACTAGAAGGAGAAACTCCTACAACCTTGAGTACACTGGGTTTCATGATGAGTACACCTGAGAAAATCACTATACAACAAGATGCTCGAACATTGTTGGAAATAACAGAACCATCATTTTTGGGAAATACTACTGTGCGTACTGAATTTGAACTCTTTAAAGGTGGAATTAAATCTAATTTCATGCCCCCTACATCACCAGCGAATGTCATAGACTTATTTCAGGATTTGATCATCAAGGACATAGAGGCACTTTGTTATAAGTCACCACAGAAGAATCTGAATAACGTGGGACAGAGAGCTTTGAATGAAATGAAAGCATGGGACAATGTGATCTTTAAAAGAGCAGACAAAGGGGTTAAAGGGAACCTGTCACCCGCAAAATCGATGGTGAGGTAAACTCACCGTCATTAGGGGCTTATCTACAGCATTCTGTAATGCTGTAGAAAAGTCGCTGATGTTACCTGAAAGAGGAGAAAAAAACATTAGATTAAACTCACCCAGTGGCGGTCCCGCTCCGATGGGCGTCTCAGGTCCGGTACAGCGTCTCCCATCTTCATTCCATGACGTCCTCTTTTGGTCTTCACGCTGCAGCTCTGGTGCAGGCGTACTTTGTCTCCCCTGTTGAGGGCAGAGCAAAGTACTGCAGTGCGCATGCGCCGGAAAGGTCAGAGAGGCCCAGCACCTGCGCACTACAGTACTTTGCTCTGCCCTCAACAGGGCAGACAAAGTACGCCTGCGCCGGAGCCGCAGCGTGAAGACCAGAAGAGGACTTCATGGAATGAAGATAGGAGGCACCGGAGCGGACCTGAGACTCCCATCTGACCAGACCGCAGCGGGACCGCCCCTGGGTGAGTATTATCTAACCTCTTTTTCTCATCTTTCAGGTAACATCGGGGGCTTATCTACAGCATTACAGAATGCAGTAGATAAGCCCTTAATGACGGTGAGCTTACCTCATCATCGATTTTGGGGGTGACAGGTTCCCTTTAATCTGGTATTGTTGGACAGAAAATATTACAATGATGAAGCTCTGTCACAATTAAATGATAATGTAACATGCTGCCTATTGGTAAGCGACCCAACATATAAATATAAAAATAAATTAAGAACGATTCTGAGAACATATGTTGAAAACGGTATTATTTAAAAAAGACAGGCAGAAAAATTAATAGCAGATTACCACCAATAACCGCACTGGTACAGCATTCCAAAAATTCATAAGTCCATGACGCAGCCACCTGGATGCCCTATAATATTGGGGATTAATTTATTAACCGAACCTTTATCCAAATATCTAGATTGGCTTTTAAAACCTTTATTGGAACAAATTCCATCTTATATAAGGGATTCTGGAGATTTTTTTTTTAAATCTTGAAATATTTGACTGTTAACCAGGTTTTTCATTACTTTCAATTGCCGTAGAAAATTTGTATACACGCATTCCACAAAAATCAGGTATTGATATCATCAAAAAATTTTTTGAAAATACTAATAAAAGTTCAGACATTATCACATTTATCACAGAATCATTAGAATTTGTGTTGCCCCATAACGCGTTCCAATTTCTTGATAAATGGTATTTACAAAAGGTCTGCCACAGGCACACAGGTTGCATGCGTTTTTGCAAACTTATTTCTTGCTGCTTTTGAAGAGAAATACATTACGAATATTTAGATGTAAAAATAAATATCTCAGAAGGAAACATAATAACCAAAGAATATAGAAAGCCTTCTGCGACTAACATGTTACTACCTTACCAAAGCGCGCATCCATCACATACGATAACCAGTCTGCCTTACAGTCAAATGTTGAGATTGAGAAAATGAAATAATAATGAAAATTCCTTGAATGATCAAATTGATAGCCTAAAAAAAGTTTAATTAGGAGAGGCTACCCTGAACATATATTACTGGAGGCACATCAACAAGTGAATGAATTTTCTCAAAAAGATCTACTGCATAGAAATAAAAATAAAAATAAACACACAACTCATGATATGCAAAGGTTCATATTTAATTTTAAACATAGTCCACTTGATAGAATAATTCACGCATCTGTCTGTAAACATTGGCACATTTTAAAAACAGATAAAGATCTTCAAAAAATAAGTTCCACTCCTCCCGTGTTTGCATATCGGAGAAATAAAAATATTAGTGATATTTTAGTTCACAATCGCATAAACCCAAGGGAAAATAATTGGTTAAAAAAAGTATCCCCCTGGGGAATGTTAAATGTGGGAACTGTGCTAATTGCCATCAACGTATTACCTCCATGCAAATACGTATTGGTTCTCATATACACAAGACAACAGATGTTATATCATGTAAACCACAATTTTTGTTGTATATATCCTGTTTTGTAACTGTGCTTTTTACTACATAGGAAAAACTGTAAGACCTCTGGCCACCAGGTTCATAGAACAGTATCGTCCCATTTCATCAGGCAAGGGGTCTTTACGCTTAATACAGCACATGAGAGAAAAACATAATGCGAATCCAGAACTTTTGCAATTTGCGGGTTTAGAAGTAGTAGAATACCCCCCGCAAGGTGGTGATCGTAATAAATTGTTACTCCAGCTCGAGGTGCGCTGGATTCTAAAAACAAATGCCCAAGGTCCATTAGGATTAAATGACAGAATTGGTCTTTCTGTATTTTTGTAAAACATAATAAGTATTATTCTTTGCATGTCTGTAATACATGTTTAGTGAGCAGTTGCTATAATTGATTTAAATTCACGTTGTGCACCTGTGCAGTCTTTTTGTATGCCTTGAAAAAGGAAATGATTGCTTTTACTCACTCACTTGGACCCGTTGGAACGGTAACACGCGAAACGGCTGTCGTCCTATCCAGCACTCCCCGCATTCCTCCACAAGCCCGCATCCTGCACTCAAATGCTTGCACCATTGGTGAAATAAAGGATTTTTGAGAAATACTGCAAACGGGGTGAGTGCCGCATTTTTTCCTCTTTGGTCAATCATCAGATTCATATGTTTAGTCTGTGCGGAGCACCACAAACCATTTTCATAGTTGATAATATTCAGATAAATGAAAGGCCATTTTACTTCTTTTATGGACTCTTATTATCTCTAGTGCAGTTCACTTTTCCTTTGTATGGACAAAGTTATTTAGAGACTGGAGAGGTGTGATGATGCAATGGGGGAGTCCAGCCATCCGAGTGACTTGGGCAGTTCGAAGAAGAGGTGGTGGTCAAGCTGCCCTGGCTGAACAACAAACAAGGAATCAGGGTGCAAAAGTGACAAGACCGGCCCCTAGCCTTTAGGTTGGCTGCTACTGTGCGCCCTGGCCGGCTCCTAGCTTTTTCACTGTCCACGTTGCCTCCTCCTCCCATTCCGCTTCCTCCACCATCTTCTTATCCTGTCAGCAACTGTGTGCAATTTGTGCGCGCTTTTGGTGTTCTCACCCTGCTGCTGCCCGCCTGTCTGCTGTGCAACCTCATTTCTGCCTTCCTGCTCCCCACCTTGTATGTGATGTACCCACAAAGTGGAACTCTACCTTGCATATGCTGAGCAGAATGTACGAGCCGCAGCAGGCAATAGTGGAGCATTTTATAAACAGTTATCTGGTATTGCTATTGGGATTAATATTGCACCTACATTACCTGGTTCAGAGAAAGATTTGTACATATCAATCCATAGTAGTTACAAGAAGTAGAAATGATTCATATGTTTCATGAGTGCCATTGGGTGATAGCTATTCATGTTACACATATAAATTGGAAGAATTGAAATGAGTACTGTCCAATCTATGCAAGACTTGTGCTGTAAGTTAGTCTTGAGGAGGATAAATCAGATAAGTTATCAAACTATTTGATACCTAACTGCACACTGGTAAACATAGTGGCTGTTGAGGAAAAAATCATTTTAGCGCATGTCCTACCACCACCGAGGATTGCCGGATGTTTCTCCGTCTATGTTGTCTCCTCTTCCTCCACAACCACCTCATCTGCCTTCTCATCTGGACAACGTAACACCTGCACAACCAACTTCAGCACAGCCAGAGGGAAATGACAGCAGGCTGTGGATGGGGATGAAAGAACAGACAGATGTGTGGTTGGTGCCGATAAACCTCAAGTCCGGCCTGGTGGTGTGCGATAACTGGTGAAATCTCGTAGCAGCTCTGGCCCTAGCCGGGGTCACACATTTTCCTTGCCTGGCACAAGTGCTGAATTTGGTGGTGCAGGACTTCCTTAAAAATTACACATATATATCAGAGCTGCTGCTGAAAGTGCGTTCCATCTGTACACGCTTACAGCGTTCTCACCTTGATGCTGCTTGCCTGTCTGCGCTGCAGCTTCACTTCTGCTTTTCCACTCTCTTCAACAACACTACTTCAAGACCAACGAGTGGGCCTCTATGTGGGATGTATGTGCTGTGTTCTGCTGCATTGAGTACTCCATAAACATGACCACCACTGATGATGCCATCATGACCTTTACTATCCCACTTCTATGCCTCCAAGACAAACAAAGCTTCAGGCGATGATGGATGAGATGCTGGCACAGGAGGAAGAGAAGGAGGAGAAGGAATAAGGACCATTCACACCATTATCAGGACAGGCGTCCACATATGTCTTGGAGGATGAATTCCTGTACCAAAAGCATCCATGTACACGAATGTCCAGCCAGGGGAAAGTTTTGGAGGATGAGTAGGAGTATGAGGAGGAGGATGTGGAACAACTGTTCACAGCAGGGTGGCACTTAAACCAGCTCAAGGGCATAACTGGATTGGGGCTGGGGGGATACAGAAGATGATACAGAGGACCCCGATGATACATCTGCCACGAAGGACAGCTTGTCATTGCCTCTGGACAGCCTTGCACACATGAGGCAATACATGTTGCTGTGCCTGTGCAATGACTGCTGAGTTGCCCAGACTGTTACAAATACTGATTACTGAGGGGCCACCCTGTTGAATGCCCGCTAAAAGCACAGCGTGCCATCCTTACTCGAGTGAGATTGAAAAATATGAAAATACAAGCGCAAGCTGGTAGATGCACTACTGATACAGCGGTTTAGAAAAATAATTTATTTGACCTAAAAATGGCAATGAGACAGCTGATGCCAATTATTACCGTATTTTCCGGCGTATAAGACGACTTTTTAACCCCTAAAAATTGTCCCAAAGTCGGGGGTCTTCTTATACGCCAGGTACGGCATGTGCAGGGAGCGATCCTGGATGTTCCCAGGGTCTGAAGGAGAGGAAACTCTCCTTCAGGCCCTGGGATCCATATTCATGTAAAAAATAAAGAATAAAAATAAAAAATATGTATATACTCACCCCTCCGAGAAGCCTGGCTGTCACCGCTGCAAGCGTCTGCCTCCGTTCCTAAGAATTGCAGAGCGTGAAGGACCTTCGATGATGTCACGGTCAGGTGATCGGTCACATGAGCGGTCACGGACCAATCACAGGACTGCAACGTCATCGAGGGTCCTTCATGCTCTGCAATTCTTAGGAACGGAGGCAGACGCTTGCAGCAGTGACAGCCAGGCTTCTCGGAGGGGTGAGTATATACATATTTTTTATTTTTATTCTTTATTTTTAACATGAATATGGATCCCAGGGCCTGAAGGAGAGTCTCCTCTCCTTCAGACCCTGGGAACCACACGCCGTATAAGATGACTGGGCGTATAAGATGACCCCCGTCTTATACAGCGGGCATATCCCAAATTCCATATTTTATATGGAAAAGGTGGGGGTCGTCTTATACGCCCAGTCGTCTTATACACCAGAAAATACGGTAATTTCCCAGACTAATATAAAACACACACTGGTTTAGAAAAATTATTTATTTGGCCTAAAAATGGTAATGAGCTGGTTGATGCCAATTATTTATTTGCAACAACTAGAAAACAAACAGGGGTCCGCAAAAATTATTTCTTTGGTCTAGAAATGTCAATGAAGTAGCTAATACCAATAGTTTATTTACCGGACTACTAAAAAACACACATCAGTTTGGAAAAATTATTTCTTTGGCCTGTAAATGGCAACGAGATGGCTAATGCCAATTATTTATTTCCCAGACTACACCTGTCCAGAAAAGTGATTTATTTGCCTTATAAATGGCAAGACAGCTGTTGACAATTATTTTTATTTGACAACTGTAAATCACACACTAGTTTAGAAAAATTATTAATTTGCTCTAGAAATGGCAATGAAAAGGCTGATGCCAATTATTTATTTCTCAGACTACTAAAAAACACATCGCTCCAGAAATATTATTTTTTTGCCCTAGAAATGGCAATTATTGATAGGCAACCTGTGGATGTTCGGGTCCGGGACGGTTCAGCCGAACATCTAAAAGAAATTTGGTTCAGGTAACTGAACCCGGACCCAAAACCGGACCCCATTCAAATGGATGGGTGGGCAAACATCTGTTGTTTGCCAAGATATCATCTGCATGACAATGCAGTAAACACAGGCTCTGATCGGCAGTAAAATCATTACCGATAGTCAGAGAGCTGAGGGTCCCACATTGTCAGATGACAGCATGAGCCAGCAACTGTGAGCAGCAGTAAAAAAGGTTATTTCCTGTCACAGGCCTCGGCTGATGAGAAAGTACTACTCTCCTGATAACAGCGAAAAAACAGGCAATCCCCATATGTATTCAGGCTGTCTAGCAGCCGCAAATCATGCAGCTGTGGGGACTCAAACATAATCTACGAGCACGCCCAAAATACTCGGAGAACACCCGAGCATGCTCGAAAAACTCGAGTAACGAGCACACTCGCTCAGCACTAATTCTTAGGGTATGTTTCCACGGTCAGAAAATGCTGCGGATTGGACGCTGCATACAGACGCAGCGGCCAGAAGTTACAACATAGTGGATGGGATTTGAAGAAATCCCATCTCCACTATGTGTGCAGGGACACCTCCGGCTTCCCTGCAGAGACGGACATGCGGAGCATCTTTCTAGACTGCAGCATGTCGCTTTATCTTGCGGAGACGCTCAGTATCCGCAAGATAAATATCACAGTCCAATGTATAGGATGCAATGTATAGGATTCAATTAACACATGCGGAATCACTGTGCGTACAAAAGCCGGCAGCACTTTGGACGGAGTGGACATGTGCTGCTTCCAAAGCACTGCTAAAACTGAATGTGAATACATACCCTCATGTTCGCTCTGCAGCAAATCACAGAGAAGGACATGCGGCGCATCTTTCTAGACTGCAGCATGTCTGCGCTCTATCTCCAGCTCCCTTTTGATTTTATTCTTATCTCTCTGAATGATCTTTGAAGATATCATTTTTGACTGTATTGCTTGTTTGCTTACAGTTTGATTACAGTCTACAAAACAACCCAGTTTACATTGGCAATGTGCTGCCGACAATCAACAGTTTTAGTGCCCACATAAAAGATGCGATCACATAACAAATAAGTATTTGCTTGTAGATCGTTTGATCGTCTACCATGTGTACACAATCAATCATCCAGAACGAATAAACATTTGAATAGAAATTTGTTTACCCGATTTTCAGCCCGTGCAGCATAGATGGCAGATGACTGAAAGTTTGCACTATTAATAGAAGACACATTATCAACCTTTGCTATTTCAAGTACACACAAATGAAAGCTCCAGTAGACATTGTTACTTCAGGTTCAATAACTGGAAACCTAGAATTAAATAGTAGATAAGAATGATCTGTCTGAGAGCAGCAATCAACACTAACAGCGATTTATGCACTTCCAGGCAAGTGATTGGCTGCAGTGGTTACGTCCCTGAGAAATCATTGCTGCCACGGCAAGCATTGACTGATGGGGTGTGGATCAGTGCCGAAACAGGAGAAATGGGGATCGGTGAGAGTTGCTTTTTTAAAATATTTTTCCCATTCTGAGCACATTGTAAAAAAATATATTTCATAGAAAACTTCTTTTAATGACATAGTTGCCTCCAGTAGTCACTTAGGCACCGGCAATTTATATATCCAACTCAATAAAGTTCCAGCAAACAGCAAGCTCCTCCTAGAGGTGGCTGCAGAGAGCTACCATTTTATCATTTACCTTTTAAAGGGAACCTTTACAAAAAAAACACCCAAATTGCAACTGTTCATTAAGGCCAAGAGGTTTGATGCTATTAAGCTTGTAGGACCACGGACCTCCTTCTGGAGGATCCTCTGATCTCAGCCACCTCCCCTATAGGAGAATGTGACCACCTCAATCAAAAGAGAGAGCCATCATGGAGCGGGGGGCACCATTTCCATTCAAGAGCGTACCAATCTCCGCTGGTAGGTAGGGTCAAAACTAGGGGACAGAATAGGGTGATGGCCCTGGAGATTTTATGTGTATAGTCAATAGTGAGTAGAGTTGAGCGAATATGTTCTGAATCGGTCGCCGAATCTGAATTTGCCATATTCGTGCCAAATTTATGTTTGATGAGCGGTTCTGAACATATTTGGTCATTTCTACTCCTACTGACTCCAATGTTCAAAAAACATGAAAATGTTTGAAAAACAATATTCATTGCCGATCGTGATCAGAACCAAATTTTTAAAAATTTGCTCAACTCTAATAATGAATAGATACACTACAATATTGAAATTCGGTCATCTGAACAGTGGACATGGTTGGAGAACAGTCGTGACCACTCATTGCTGCACCCGGCTCCGATGCTAATCACCTCTAAGGCTATGTTTCCGTGGGGCATAATGGCTGCGCTTTGGACGCAACGGATACCCCGCCCCCCTTTGTATGCATGGTGATTCCGGATGTGTTCATTGAACACATACGGAAACACCGCATCCTATCCATAGACTGGGTTATTTATCTTGCAGAGACGGAGCTCCTCCGCAAGATAAAAAGACATGCTGCGGTCTAGAAAGACGCGCCGCATGTCTGGATACGCAGGGCTGACGGATACAGCCGTGCACACATAGTGGAGATGAGATTTCATAAAATCCCCTTCACTATGCTGTAACATCTGGACGCTGCTGATTGGGCGCTGCAGCTGTACGCTGCGTCCAATCCACAACAAATCCTGGTGTAATACGCCACGTGGAAACATACCCTAACAAGTTCTGCTTATACCTACACAAATCTGGACCTTACAGCTTCTCTTTAACTATGCAGGTAATTTTGTGATCAGCAGCATCAGAAAAAAGTTAACTTTGATTGCTATACAAATAAATTAAGAAATAAATCAGGATAACATTTTTGTTTTAAAAATAACACGGGTTTTGATCCAGTTTTTAGGACCTTCTCATATGCAATTAATTTAATACTGTATTTCCTCATGTTAGACAAGCATATTATCGATGTTTTGCATAGTTTTTGCTAGAATTAAATGTGAGCATTGCTCATGTTTCATTAGTGGGATTACTGGATGAAGTCTCACAACGCTTCGTTCATTATCTGGGCCTCTGCTGAGTCAGTTGCTGAATTATTTTTTACCCTCAGGGGGTTCAGCACTTGGGGTATTTCAATCTGTTTCCATGAAAATGAAATGCTGGCTTCTTCCAGGAAAGTATTTACCCTTCTAAAAACTCGGAGCAGCATGAAGGCCACTAAGTTGGATATCAGATGTTACATTCTTAAATGTTATTACTCCGCTCATGTGTTTTACACAGAATGTGAATGACCCAATAAAGAGACTTTGATGGAGTAAACATGCAAAAAATGACTCTTATGTATTCTTTAAGTTGAACAGGTCTGGTCAATTTGGAAGAAAGTTTGTAGACTGCTCAACGCAAAGAACAAATATTTATGAAATCAGGATAAAAAACTAGCAAAATGAAAATAAAATATAAATTACCGTATATACTCGAGTATAAGCCAAGATTTTCAGCCCATTTTTTTAGGCTGAAAGTGCCCCTCTCGGGTTATACTCGAGTCACTGTCCCAGGGGGTCGGTGGGGGAGGGGAAGCGGCAGGATGCGGCGGCTGTCACATCATACTCACCCTCTCCTCGTGCGATCGCTGCAAGTCCTCCCTGCATCACTCTGTTGTCCCGGCGCAGCAGCTCTTCATGTGTTCAGTGGTCACGTGGTACCGCTCATTAAAGTAATGAATGTGGACGCGTCTCCACTCCCATAGGCGTGGCGCGCATATTCATTATTTTAATGAGCAGTACCATGTGACCGCTCAGCACTGGAAGGAGCTGCCGTCTCGGGACGACGGAGAAGCAGGGACCACACCAGGGTGGGGTGAGTATGATGGGAGGATGAGCCATGCGATACTCACCTGTCCCAGTTCCACCGCCGGGCTCTGTCTTCCGAATCCTCTGGCTGTGACATTCAGGTCAGAGGGCGCGATTACGTGTTTAGTGTGTGCCCTCTGCCTGAACAGTCACTGCAGAGACCCGGAAGACACAGCAGCACACGGCGGTGGAACAGGGACAGGTGAATATCGCAAGTGCCAGCGACCTGAGCCAGCGGCGACACTGGCACCTTGCCCCCATAGCTCGCTGGTGTCTCCGCCTGCTCAGGACACCGGCACCTCTCCCCCAGCGACGAGAGGTGAGTATGTAATTTTTTTTTATTGCAGCAGCAGCATATGGGGCATATTATTCTATGGAGCATCTTATGGGGCCATCAACCTTTATGGAGCATTAGATGGGGCATATTATTCTATGGAGCATCTTATGGGGCCATCAACCTTTATGGAGCATTATATTGAGCATCTTATGGGGCCATCATGAACCTTTGTGCAGCATTATATGGGGCATATTTTGTATGGAGCATCTTATGGGCCCATCATGAACTGTATAGAGCATTATATTGGGCTCCTGATTCAATATGGATATTCAAAAACCTTTAACCTACTGATGTCTCCATTAATTTTACTTTTATTGATATCTATTTTTATTTTTGAAATTTACCAGTAGCTGCTGCATTTCCCACCCTAGGCTTATACTCGAGACAATAAGTTTTTCCAGTTTTCTTGTGGCAAAATTAGGGGCCTTGGCTTATACTCGGGTCGGCTTATACTATGTATATATGTATATGAGTATATATGGTACTTAGTGTTGTTATTATAGGGGTTGTCCAACCGGGAAGAGGTTTGGAAATGACTGCTCTATTAACAATCTTACAAGCTAACCATTTACTGGACACCTGGACCTATACTCATGGCATTAGTTTATGTTCTAATAGCTCATTTTCATGTGAGAGTTTTGAGTTATGAAAACACTGCTGCAGCCCAGTCACCCAGGAGTTAAACCAGAAGAAACTTTATTTTCAAGCAACGTTTCAGAATAAGCTGTCATGTGTTTTTACATGAGGAATAACAATATCTGGCCTGTATATGACTTGTATCTCTGCTGGCTCTACAGTGGCATATAAAAGTTTGGGCACCCTTGGTCAAAATTACTGTTATTGTGAACAGTTAAACAAGATGAAGATGAAATGATCTCTAATAGATCTAAAGGTAAAGATGATTTCCATTTTAGGAAAAAATAAATATTTTGTCATTTTTTTTAATTTTAAAAGTACAAAAAGGGAAATAGGCCGATGCGAAAGTTTGGGCACTCATGGAGATTTGTAAGCTCAGATAACTTTGACCAAGTTTTCAGACCTTAATTAGCCTGTTAGGCTTATGGCTTGCTCACTATCATTACTGCAGGATAATCAATACAGGGGAGGACAATTTTATATTACAGGATGATTTATGTAAACTAGAAGCTTGGGCTGATAAATGGCAAATGAGCTTTAATGGGGATAAATGTAAGGTCATGCACTTGGGTAGAAGTAATAAGATGTATAACTATGTGCTTAATTCTAAAACTCTGGGCAAAACCGTCAATGAAAAAGACCTGGGTGTATGGGTGGATGACAAACTCATATTCAGTGGCCAGTGTCAGGCAGCTGCTACAAAGGCAAATAAAATAATGGGATGCATTAAAAGAGGCATAGATGCTCATGAGGAGAACATAATTTTACCTCTATACAAGTCACTAGTGCGACCACACTTAGAATACTGTGCACAGTTCTGGTCTCCGGTGTATAAGACAGACATAGCTGAACTGGAGCGGGTGCAGAGAAGAGCGACCAAGGTTATTAGAGGACTGGGGGTCTGCAATACCAAGATAGGTTATTACACTTGGGGCTATTTAGTTTGGAAAAACGAAGACTAAGGGGTGATCTTATTTTAATGTATAAGTATATGAGGGGACAGTACAACGACCTTTCTGATGATTTTTTTAATCACAGACCTGAGACAGGGACAAGGGAGCATCTTCTATGTCTGGAGGAAAGAAGGTTTAAGCATAATAACAGACGCAGATTCTTTACTGTAAGAGCAGTGAGACTATGGAACTCTCTGCCGTATGATGTTGTAATGAGTGATTCATTACTTAAATTTAAGAGGGGACTGGATGCCTTTCTTGAAAAGTATAATGTTACAGGGTATATACACTACATTCCTTGATAGGGCGTTGATCCAGGGAACTAGTCTGATTGCCGTATGTGGCGTCGGGAAGGAATTTTTTTCCCCGATGTGGAGCTTACTCTTTCCCACATGGTTTTTTTTTTGCCTTCCTCTGGATCAACATGTTAGGGCATGTTAGGTTAGGCTATGGGTTGAACTAGATGGACTTAAAGTCTTCCTTCAATCTTAATAACTATGTAACTATGTAACTATGAAAGGCCAGGTAATGCAAATTTCCCAGCTTTCTAAAAACACATCCTCCTCTAACCCTGTGCCAAAAAAACATCAGCCATTGGTTCTTCTAAGCAGCTGCCTAGCACTCTAAAAATAAAAATGGTGGTGGCTTACAAACCTGGAGAAGGCTATAAGAAGATCGCAAAGCATTTTCAAGTTGCCCTTTCCTTAGTTCGAAATGTAATTAAGACATGACAGTTAACAGGAACTGTGGAGGTCAAGATAAGGTCTGGGAGACCGAGCAAAATTTCAGTGAGAGCTGCTCGTAGGATTGCTAGAGATGCAAATCAGAACCCCCGGTTGTCTGCAAAAAACCTTCAGAAAGATTTAGCAGACTCTGGAGTTGTGGTACATTGTCTTACTGTTCAGAGACACCTGAACAAATATGGAAGAGTCATGAGAAGAAAACCTCCTCTGCGTCCATACCATAAAATTGAGTATCAGAAGTACTCAAAAGGACATCTAAACAAGCCTGATATATTTTGGAAACAAGTTATGTGAACCTATAAGGCTAAAATAGAACTATTTGGCCCAGAGGTGTGGCTAGGAGTTTGGTTCGAGGGGGGGGGGGGGCAAAACTTCTGAGTTTGGTGGCGTCCCCTAGTAGTTGATGTAGGATAACCTAAGCAGATGATGTGCTGTTACTAAGAAAAATCGCTATCCAAATACCAATACTGATATTACTGCAATATAGTGGTAGATACCAGTTCTGCAGAACATATAAGAGTTTACAGTACAGTTATAGACAGTGACTTACAGCTGACATTCTTTCTGATGGAGTCATTCACTTTTCCCTTCTTTTCCATCTGGCCCAGAATGACATGACAACTTCTCCAGCCTGGACAGCTTCAGAGATTACAACAAAGACACATCTGTCTTCTCACATTTCAGGCCCCCTACCCATCCATCCCCAACCTGCATAAACTCCTTATCCTGCTAATACCCCAATATTGAGCAGCTGCTTCCGTATGTGTCCCTATTACTTCACTTACTGTGTGCCCTCTAGATGGTAAAACATACCTCTAGAATATATTAATGCTCTGTGCAAGTGCCCTAGAAAACAGTGCCCACATTTTGCACCCTAGAAAGTAATAATGCCCTCTGTGTACCCCTTTGACAGTCACAATAATCAGAGTTTCCCTATTATTATTATTGTTATTTATTTATTTATATATTACCATTAATTCCATGGTGCTGTATATGAGAAGGGGTTACATACAAATTACAGATATCACTTACAGTAAGCAAACTAACAACTAACAATTACAGACTGATACAGAGGGGCGAGGACCCTGCTCTTGTGGGCTTACATTCTACAGGATGATGGGGACGGAGGCAATAGGTTGAGGGTTGCAGGAGCTCTGCTGTGGTTGATAGTCGGAAGTGTTGGGGCAAAGAATTCCAGAGGATGGGGGATATTCGGGAGAAGTCTTGGAGGCGGATGGGTGAGGAGCGAATAAGTGTGGAGGAGAGAAGGAGGTCTTGGCAGGACCAGAGATTACGTGAGTGAAAATATCGGGAGATTAGTTCAGAGATATATGGAGGAGACAGGTCATGGATGGCTTTGTAGGTCAGTATTAGTAATTTGAACTGGATACACTGAAGGAATGGGAGCCAGTGAAGAGATTTGCAGAGGGGGAAGCGGAGGAGTAGCGAGGAGAAAGATGAATTAGTCAGGCAGAAAAGTTAAGGATGAACTGGAGAGGTGCAAGGGTGTTAGCAGGGAGACCACAGAAAAGGATGTTGCAGTAGTCAAGAAGGGAGATGATGAGGGCATGCACAAGCATTTTAGTAGATTGACGGGTGAAGAAATTTTGGAGATATTTTTGAGCTGGAGGCGACAGGAGGTGGAAAGAGCTTGGATGTGCGGTTTGAAGGACAGGGCAGAGTCAAGGGTTGCTCCGAGGCAGCGGACTTCTGGTACAGGGGAAAGCGTGATATCGTTAATTGCGATAGATAGGTCAGGTAAAGAACATCTATGAGATGGAGGAAAGATGATGAGTTCAGATTTGTCCACATTGAGTTTGAGGAAGCGAGAGGAGAAGAAGGAGGATATGGCTGATAGACACTCCGGGATTCTGGACAGCATTGAGGTGACGCCTGGCCCAGAAAGGTAAATCTGAGTGTCATCAGCATAAAGGTGGTACTGGAATCCATGGGACTTTATGAGTTGTCCCAGGCCAAGTGTATAGATTGAGAAGAGTAGGGGTCCTAGAACAGAGCTTTGGGGGACTCCAACAGAGAGAGGGTGGGATGAGGAGGTAGTATGGGAGATGGAGAGGCTGAATGTGCGGTTGGAAAGGTATGAGGAGATACAGGATAGGGCGAGGTCTTTGATGCCAAAGGAGGAGAGGATCTGTAGTAAGAGGCAGTGGTCAACTGTGTCAAAAGCAGAGGACAGGTCTAGAAGGAGGATTACAGAGTATTATCTGTTAGCTTTGGCTGTAAGTAGGTCGTTAGTAATTTTCATTAGGGCTGTTTCAGTTGAGTGAGTTAGATGAGACGTGGGAGGACAGTTCAGCATGGACATGCTGCTCCAGGAGTTTGGAAGCGAATGGAAGCAGCGATATTGAGCGGTAGCTGGACATAGCAGTTGAATCGAGGGTTGGCTTTTTAAGGATAGGCGTGATTGTGGCATGCTTGAAAGCAGAAGGGAAGGTGCCAGAAGTTAGTGAAAGGTTGAAGAGGTGGGTTAGGGATTGGATAAGTGTGGTGTTGAGGTTGGGGATGAGGTGGGATGGGATGGGGTCAAATGCACAGGTGGTGAGGTGCGATTTGGAGAGGAGACAGTTAAGCCCCCCTTCAGTGATGTTGGATAGGGAGATTATGGGGTTTGGGGTTTGGGCATTGGTCTGGCGTACAAACGGGTTGTGGTGGTTGAGCAATGAAGACTTGCCTTGTTTGTTCGATCTTATTTTTAAAGTGTGTGGCAAAGTCCTCAGCAGAGATGAGGGAGGTTGGGGAAGGCAGTGGGGGGGGAGGGGAGGAGTTTCTTAAAGGTTTTGAATAACTGAGGTTGTAGGATAGGGAAGATATGAGGGTTGTGAAGTAGGCCTGTTTAGCAGAGGTGAGAGCAGATTTAAAAGCTAGTGTTGCCTGTTTGAATGCAGTGACCACGTAACAATTAATAATGTTAAGTCTCACCCCCTGTACAGCTCCCCTATACACAGTATAATACCCTCACATAGTATAATGACCCCTTAGTAGTTCCAAAACTGTTTGATGGCTCCAACACTGTTTGATGGCCCAAACACTGTACTGACCCCGCATTAGCTCCCACACTGTATGATGACTCGCTCATTGTAATCCCCACACAGTATGCTGGCCTACTAAATAGCCTCCATATAGTATAATACATCCCATAGTCCTCTATATAGTATACTGCACTCCTCACAGGCCTCTCTATAGTATAATGCACTCACCATAGGCCTCTATGTAGTATAATGCATGCCATAGTCCTCCATCTTTGCTTACAAGCTGGATAGTCATATTGTGCAAATGACCTTTAACCTTTAAGGAGGGCTTTTCAGGAAAATAAAAATATATATAGAAATCAGCTTTACCTTGTAAGGTATTTACCTTACTAATATTATAGTTTTTAGATTCCCCAATCACTTGGTAGCCGCCATCACCATCTCAACAGCCTAGTTTCTGGTGCTTGACACAGTACATTGTTTTCTTTGAATGTGCCAAAAGCTGTTTGATTACTTTTTACTACATTTTTTTGTGGCAGGGTAATAAAAAACAGCAATTTTGGCTTTGTTTGTTTTTTAATGGTGTGAGAATTTTATGGTTTTAGGTCATTGTGAAAATAGCAATACCAATATGTGCACTTTTTTATTGTTTTATATTCTTTCTTTACATATTAGGGCACTTTTATTGGGAAATAGGCTTATCTTTTATTAACAGTTTTTTATTAACTCTGGTTGCTCATATATTACGCTGCATTACTATTGAATAGTGCTGATAGACATTCTAATACAGCCGACCTTGGGACCTTAATTAGGTTCACACCTGTAATCAAGATGTGAGGGTGTCAATGGAATTGATAGTCCCTCTGTCAAACCCCTTAAATACTGCTGTAGCTATTGACCATAGCATTTAAGACATTAAAGTGCCAGGATCAGAGTAATCTCTGTTCCTAGCAGTTGCCATAAGGAGTCAGCTGTATGTTACAGCAGACACCAGTTACTGAATGTACTGTACATACAGTGGGGCAAAAAAGTATTTAGTCAGTCAGCAATAGTACAAGTTCCACCACTTAAAAAGATGAGAGGCGTCTGTAATTTACATCATAGGTAGACCTCAACTATGGGAGACAAACTGAGAAAAAAAAATCCAGAAAATCACATTGTCTGTTTTTTTATCATTTTATTTGCATATTATGGTGGAAAATAAGTATTTGGTCAGAAACAAACAATCAAGATTTCTGGCTCTCACAGAACTGTAACTTCTTCTTTAAGAGTCTCCTCTTTCCTCCACTCATTACCTGTAGTAATGGCACCTGTTTAAACTTGTTATCAGTATAAAAAGACACCTGTGCACACCCTCAAACAGTCTGACTCCAAACTCCACTATGGTGAAGACCAAAGAGCTGTCAAAGGACACCAGAAACAAAATTGTAGCCCTGCACCAGGCTGGGAAGACTGAATCTGCAATAGCCAACCAGCTTGGAGTGAAGAAATCAACAGTGGGAGCAATAATTAGAAAATGGAAGACATTCAAGACCACTGATAATCTCCCTCGATCTGGGGCTCCACGCAAAATCCCACCCCGTGGGGTCAGAATGATCACAAGAACGGTGAGCAAAAATCCCAGAACCACGCGGGGGGACCTAGTGAATGAACTGCAGAGAGCTGGGACCAATGTAACAAGGCCTACCATAAGTAACACACTACGCCACCATGGACTCAGATCCTGCAGTGCCAGACGTGTCCCACTGCTTAAGCCAGTACATGTCCGGGCCCGTCTGAAGTTTGCTAGAGAGCATTTGGATGATCCAGAGGAGTTTTGGGAGAATGTCCTATGGTCTGATGAAACCAAACTGGAACTGTTTGGTAGAAACACAACTTGTCGTGTTTGGAAGAAAAAGAATACTGAGTTGCATCCATCAAACACCATACCTACTGTAAAGCATGGTGGTGGAAACATCATGCTTTGGGGCTGTTTCTCTGCAAAGGGGCCAGGACGACTGATCCGGGTACATGAAAGAATGAATGGGGCCATGTATCGTGAGATTTTGAGTGCAAACCTCCTTCCATCAGCAAGGGCATTGAAGATGAAACGTGGCTGGGTCTTTCAACATGACAATGATCCAAAGCACACCGCCAGGGCAACGAAGGAGTGGCTTCGTAAGAAGCATTTCAAGGTCCTGGAGTGGCCTAGCCAGTCTCCAGATCTCAACCCTATAGAAAACCTTTGGAGGGAGTTGAAAGTCCGTGTTGCCAAGCGAAAAGCCAAAAACATCACTGCTCTAGAGGAGATCTGCATGGAGGAATGGGCCAACATACCAACAACAGTGTGTGGCAACCTTGTGAAGACTTACAGAAAACGTTTGACCTGTCATTGCCAACAAAGGATATATTACAAAGTATTGAGATGAAATTTTGTTTCTGACCAAATACTTATTTTCCACCATAATATGCAAATAAAATGATAAAAAAACAGACAATGTGATTTTCTGGATTTTTTTTTCTCAGTTTGTCTCCCATAGTTGAGGTCTACCTATGATGTAAATTACAGACGCCTCTCATCTTTTTAAGTGGTGGAACTTGCACTATTGCTGACTGACTAAATACTTTTTTGCCCCACTGTATATTGCGGTTTCTGCAGCCAGACTGCCAGCTGCTCCGTACATTTATGGCACAGTAAGGGAGTATTCAAAGTACAGACATTTATGAAATTTCCATAGTATCATGTTGGCTTGCTTAAATTTTCAGAATTCCCAGAAAAGTATAAAGATTGAATGTGTGGCCAGATCTCCATTCACAGCAGAGCAGGACACGGTCCTGTACTCCTGATGAGTGTGGGCTCAAGAGGTGGCATATTTTGAAGATCCCTTTCCAGGTCCTCCTTTGTGCTTTTTGCTCTACACAAAATTTTTGATGCACTCATAATATAGGATTTAAAGAGCTGATAGATGAGAGTCTCTCCTCTGGGATGCCACCTATCAGGCTTTTAGGGTACATCTTATTAGATAAGTCGCCATTGCTGTCAGGTGAAATATACCTCCAATGAGACAAGCAATATTTGATACCTGAAATGTTTCATTTAAGAAGATGCCAGTTATTTTGTTTCACTCTGTATTATAGAATTGAAAAGTTGTATCTTTTTTTTTTTTTTTTGGGGGGGGGGGGGGGGTGGTAGCAGTTGAAGTTACTCCAGACCCTGGAGTCAAGCAAGTGCAAAATAACCCACTACATTCATAGAATAATAGGGCAGCAATCCAGATTGACACAAATCAAATACACTTTTTTACAATGGAGCACAAGAACCCACATAAATACAGGTGCTATCCCCATCCTACACTGAGTCTCTATACTGTGCCTCTTCCTCACAAGCACCCCTCTATATTCCATTGTCATGCTGCTACAGTCTTCGGTAAGGAAGGGGAGGCCTCAAGCTGTCCCTGGAACTAGGACCCTAACTATCTCTGTCCTGGGGATATTCTTAAATGTAGAGAGACCTGAGTTTCTGACCTTACTATGCTCCTGTTAATGTCCTAAGCTGTTCTCTCCTGTTCCACCAGGAGGACTGGGACAGATATGTTAGTGTATATATAAGCAACTTACATACAAAAACACTCGCCAAGGGCAGACAGGAATAAAGTGAAGGATAGGAAGATATAAACCAAATAGGAATAGGATAATGGAGAAAGCATACACCTAAAACAGCGGACAACAATCTCCTGCAGCAAATAAGAACTCCAACTTCAGCACACCAACTCCAGTAAGCCAGAAAGCAAAACTTTCACAGGCAGGGATGAGAAGGTCTAGCCAGGATATATATATATATATATATATATATATATATATATATATATATATATATATATATATATACTGTGTATATATATATATATATATATATTTATATATATATATATATATATATATATATATATATATATATATATATATACATATATATATATATATATATATATATATATACACATATATATATATATATATATATATATATATATATATATACACACATATATATATAGAGAGAGAGGCAGAAAACGAGCAGGTCAGGAGCTGCAGTGAGATGGAGCTGCATGACTCTAAACAGCTTACAAAGAGTCGTTAACCTCTTCAGCGCCAAAGGAAGCGGAGTCCATTTAATATGAGGAACAAAACACACAGGCTAAATGGAAGAGCTGTGATTCACAGTACATAAAGATCCCTTAACCTCACATCTCCCAGGAGGACGTGACACACGCGTAACAACTATCCCCTCTGTACTGTGCCCTCACACTTTCCCCATGCTGCCCCACACTACCCAGTCACTATACTGTGCCCCAGCACATGTTTATCCCCCATTCTTTCCCCTAACACATTTCCTCCTTCATATTGTCACCTCACACCCTCCCCTGCTTGTACTTTCTCCTTACAGATTCCCCCTCCTGCCCATACTTTCCTCTCATGCATTCCCAGCCCATGCCCCTACAGTCTCATATATTCTCAGCCCCCCTGCCCATACTGTCTCCTTGCTGTCACAATCCATTTTTGGATTTGTGACAGCTCTAGCTCTGCTTTAATTTAATCGTTTTTTTTGCTTTTGTGACAGCAAAGGTTATTGTCATTATTGTCAGTTTTCCTTGCTGCAAGCTGCTGAGTTGCTAGGTCAGCTGATGTGGGTGGTGACTACTCCCACCATTCTTTAAATAGTCACATGAAGCATCAGCTGACTGTTAATGATAGAGTTTTCTCTTGACACCAGCTGTGGAGTTGCAGCTCTCTGGTGTCAGCGCTGAATCGGCTACATCTGTGGAGTTCAGGGTTCTGTTTCCATGTCCTTTGCGGTGTGGAGCTTGACAGTGGTGCCTGGAGCTAAGTTACTTGTGTATTTTCCTGTCTCTGCTTGTCACTGTCCCCTGTGTTTGTATCATCTGAAGTGGTGAGGCTAGCATGCTTGCTGGCCAGTGCACTAGACAGGGTTAAGTGAGGTGACAGCTAGGGACCAGGTTCGTGATAGTGGCGAGGGAAGGACCCACAAACAGCGTTAGGGGTGCTTAAGGATAGACACAGGCTGAGTTAGGAGGTGCCCCAACCCTCGCTCCCTACTATTAGTGCCTTCCTTCCCCTTTCCCATCCTGTTGTTGGTGTTTCTTGCACTCCCTTCTGCCCATACTCTCTTAGCATAGGCAAAGGGACTTGAAATATGTGCAATCTCTTCACACATTGCTCCCCCTGCCCATACAGTCTCATAATACATTCTACACCTGCCCATACTGTCTACTAACACATTCCCCCTACCCATACTGTCCCTTAACACATTCATGCAGCCCACACTTTCTCCTAACACATTCCTAGACCTCCTGCCTATACAGTCTCCTCACACATTCCCAGCTCCCTGGCCAAATAGTCTCCTCACACATTCCCAGACCTCCAGATCATACTGTTTTATCCCATATCCCCAGCCCCTTGCCCATTCCCAGCCCCCCCAACTCATTTTGCCCCTGTCTGACATATTTGGTTTAATTTATGTTCATTATGTCTCTGGGGTCTGGAGATTACAATTGAATAAATTTGCTGAGAATTGCATTTCCCAGACATTCCAGGCAATCAGCTGAATTTGATAATTTTGAAACTGGAGAAATTTGCTCATTCTTAGTTAGGAGTCCATATTCCAGATTGTGTATTTATATAGGCATAATTTGAACATTAAGGCTCCAATTCATTATTTGACTGTGTTTTAAGTGATTTTTCTTATTTTGTCTTGTTGATTGTTTTGCACAAAGCTCTTCAAAATGGCACACGTGGTCCCTGACTATTATGTAAAATATGCTTTTTTGTGACTTTTTAGATAAAAAAAATTGATAAATCACGCAAAAACATCTGAAAAAATAAATGCATTTGGAGTTGACTATAAAGACCAGACACAGGGGAATATTTGCTGATTCAATTCACCAAAGCCCTCAAATGTTTAAAGAGAACCAGTTGGAAACTGATAAACCTCCAAACCATATACAGCATGAGGCTGAGGAGCTGTAAATGCATGGTCACGCCCAATGCACTTCCAGATACATTTATACAGAGCTTAAAAGTGCGATTTCCCGTTGCTACAGCAGAACTTTCGGGTCATAAAGAGATAAACTTGCTTTTTTTTTTAGGGCAACAGGGAGTTATCAATGGTTTGAAGTGTAGAACTATCTGACAAGTTCCCTTTCAATACTCATGGTAGACTGGTCTAAGCTCCACAATGACTTTTGCCATTTTTATCTCCTTTGACCTCAGTCTGTATTACAATAGTTGGAAAATCCAGATGAAATTCTATCCTACTTGAGAACATTTGGGCAACTTTTGATGAACTCATGAATGTTTTTTCACAATTTTCTATTCTATGCGACATGTACCAAAATGAAAAGTAGTAAACGTCTTATATCTAGTAGAAGTCCAAGTGGAGAGTTAGTCTGTCAACAGTGAGACATTTGGTTGAAGTAGAAAGAATTGAGGATTAAATTTATTGCCACAGAGAATATACACCAATGAGCAACAAGCAACACGTAATATCATATTAATGTTACATAATTACAAGTCTTTATCACCTAGTAACATCCGTCTATGATGGCCATTCTCCCTGTCCATGGTACTGATGTATTATTAAATTAAAGGGATAGTTGACATTAGATGATGTCAATCTCTCTGGTAGTTCATTGGCTTCTACCTAATTACCTAAACCACTATGAAAGTAAAGAACTGCTTGCTCTTTGATGCAATGTACAATATTTTGGAAGTTCTTTAAAGGGAACCTGTCACCCCTAAAATCGAAGGTGAGCTAAGCCCACCGGCATCAGGGGCTTATCTACAGCATTCTGTAATGCTTTAGATAAGCCCCCGATGTAACCTGAAAGATGAGAAAAAGAGGTTAGATTATATTCACCCAGGCGGGCAGTCCGATCCGATGGGCGTCGCGGTCCGGGGCCTCCCATCTTCTTATGATGACCTCCTCTTCTTGTCTTCACGCTGTGGCTCCGGCGCAGGCATACTTTGTCTGCCCTGTTGAGGGCAGAGCAAAGTACTGCAGGGCGCAGACGCCGGGTGTCTCTGACCTTTCCCTCAACAGGGCAGACAAAGTACGCCTGCGCCAGAGCCGCAGCGTGAAGACAAGAAGAGGACGTCATCGTAAGAAGATGGGAAGCCCCGGACCGCGATGCCCATCGGATCGGACTGCCCGCCCAGGTGAGTATAATCTAATCTCTTTTTCTCCTCTTTCAGGTTACATCGGGGGCTTATCTAAGGCATTACAGAATGCTGCAGATAAGCCCCTGATGCCGGTGGGCTTAGCTCACCTTCGATTTTGGGGGTGACAAGTTCCCTTTAATGGAAATATCCTAATTACCATATGATACCATTGGTGACCATTCTGTAGTTTCCTCTGGTGGAAAGAGCCAGTCTTGTCCTAGATTCTAGCTATGTTATGATTTGGATGAGGGGGCGAATATGTATTTTTTTTTATTTTGAGTGCTAGTGTAAGGGTGAAGGACTGTTCTGCAGCATTTCAATCGCTTTATGTGTACAGTATCATGCGGTATGAAATTGTAATGTAAATAGTGATGTGCGTCTTTTATATTGTGTGATGGTAATGTACAGCGTATAAGTAAAGTGTTAGTGTACAATGTGAATGGTGCAGGGTAACACAGGATTAGACTTGGGACAGTATAATGTTATGGTTCTCAATGGCAAGAGAACATAGCCCAGCAAACATAAGTACTAGCTCTTGGAAGGATGGAAACTAAACTGACCATGAACTAAACCTGCCGCACAACTAACAGTAGCCGGGTAGCGTTGCCTACGTTTTTATCCCTAGACGCCCAGCGCCGGCCGGAGGACTAACTAATCCTGGCAGAGGAAAATATAGTCCTGGCTCACCTCTAGAGAAATTTCCCCGATAGGCAGACAGAGGCCCCCACATATATTGGCGGTGATTTTAGATGAAATGACAAATGTAGTATGAAAATAGGTTTAGCAAAATTGAGGTCCGCTTACTAGATAGCAGGAAGACAGAAAGGGCACTTTCATGGTCAGCTGAAAACCCTATCAAAATACCATCCTGAAATTACTTTAAGACTCTAGTATTAACTCATAACATCAGAGTGGCAATTTCAGATCACAAGAGCTTTCCAGACACAGAAACGAAACTACAGCTGTGAACTGGAACAAAATGCAAAAACAAACGAGGACTAAAGTCCAACTTAGCTGGGAGTTGTCTAGCAGCAGGAACATGCACAGAAAGGCTTCTGATTACAATGTTGACCGGCATGGAAGTGACAGAGGAGCAAGGTTAAATAGCGACTCCCACATCCTGATGGAAACAGGTGAACAGAGGGGATGATGCACACCAGTTCAATTCCACCAGTGGCCACCGGGGGAGCCCAAAATCCAATTTCACAACAGTACCCCCCCCCCCTCAAGGAGGGGGCACCGAACCCTCACCAGAACCACCAGGGCGATCAGGATGAGCCCTATGAAAGGCATGGACCAGATCGGAGGCATGAACATCAGAGGCAGTCACCCAAGAATTATCCTCCTGACCGTATCCCTTCCATTTGACCAGATACTGGAGTTTCCGTCTGGAAACACGGGAGTCCAAGATTTTTTCCACAACGTACTCCAACTCGCCCTCAACCAACACCGGAGCAGGAGGCTCAACGGAAGGCACAACCGGTACCTCATACCTGCGCAACAATGACCGATGAAAAACATTATGAATAGAAAAAGATGCAGGGAGGTCCAAACGGAAGGACACAGGGTTAAGAATCTCCAATATCTTGTACGGGCCGATGAACCGAGGCTTAAACTTAGGAGAAGAAACCCTCATAGGGACAAAACGAGAAGACAACCACACCAAGTCCCCAACACAAAGCCGAGGACCAACCCGACGCCGGCGGTTGGCAAAAAGCTGAGTCTTCTCCTGGGACAACTTCAAATTGTCCACTACCTGCCCCCAAATCTGATGCAACCTCTCCACCACAGCATCCACTCCAGGACAATCCGAAGATTCCACCTGACCAGAAGAAAATCGAGGATGAAACCCCGAATTACAGAAAAAAGGAGACACCAAGGTGGCAGAGCTGGCCCGATTATTGAGGGCAAACTCCGCTAAAGGCAAAAAAGCAACCCAATCATCCTGATCTGCAGACACAAAACACCTCAAATATGTCTCCAAGGTCTGATTCGTCCGCTCGGTCTGGCCATTTGTCTGAGGATGGAAAGCAGACGAGAAAGACAAATCTATGCCCATCCTAGCACAGAATGCTCGCCAAAATCTAGACACGAATTGGGTTCCTCTGTCAGAAACGATATTCTCCGGAATACCATGCAAACGGACCACATTTTGAAAAAACAGAGGAACCAACTCGGAAGAAGAAGGCAACTTAGGCAGGGGAACCAAATGGACCATCTTAGAGAAACGGTCACACACCACCCAGATGACAGACATCTTCTGAGAAACAGGAAGATCCGAAATAAAATCCATCGAGATGTGCGTCCAGGGCCTCTTCGGGATAGGCAAGGGCAACAACAATCCACTAGCCCGAGAACAACAAGGCTTGGCCCGAGCACAAACGTCACAAGACTGCACAAAGCCTCGCACATCTCGAGACAGGGAAGGCCACCAGAAGGACCTTGCCACCAAATCCCTGGTACCAAAGATTCCAGGATGACCTGTCAACGCAGAAGAATGAACCTCAGAAATGACTTTACTGGTCCAATCATCAGGAACAAACAGTCTACCAGGTGGGCAACGATCAGGTCTATCCGCCTGAAACTCCTGCAAGGCCCGCCGCAGGTCTGGAGAAACGGCAGACAATATCACTCCATCCTTAAGGATACCTGTAGGTTCAGAGTTACCAGGGGAGTCAGGCTCAAAACTCCTAGAAAGGGCATCCGCCTTAACATTCTTAGAACCCGGCAGGTAGGACACCACAAAATTAAACCGAGAGAAAAACAACGACCAGCGCGCCTGTCTAGGATTCAGGTGTCTGGCGGACTCAAGATAAATTAGATTTTTGTGGTCAGTCAATACCACCACCTGATGTCTAGCCCCCTCAAGCCAATGACGCCACTCCTCAAAAGCCCACTTCATGGCCAAAAGCTCCCGATTCCCAACATCATAATTCCGCTCGGCGGGCGAAAATTTACGCGAGAAAAAGGCACAAGGTCTCATCACGGAACAATCGGAACTTCTCTGCGACAAAACTGCCCCAGCTCCGATTTCAGAAGCGTCGACCTCAACCTGAAAAGGAAGAGCAACATCAGGCTGACGCAACACAGGGGCGGAAGAAAAGCGGCGCTTAAGCTCCCGAAAGGCCTCCACAGCAGCAGGGGACCAATCAGCAACATCAGCACCCTTCTTAGTCAAATCAGTCAATGGTTTAACAACATCAGAAAAACCAGCAATAAATCGACGATAAAAGTTAGCAAAGCCCAAAAATTTCTGAAGACTCTTAAGAGAAGAGGGTTGCGTCCAATCACAAATAGCCTGAACCTTGACAGGATACATCTCGATGGAAGAGGGGGAAAAAATATATCCCAAAAAGGAAATCTTTTGAACCCCAAAAACGCACTTAGAACCCTTCACACACAAGGAATTAGACCGCAAAACCTGAAAAACCCTCCTGACCTGCTGGACATGAGAGTCCCAGTCATCCGAAAAAATCAAAATATCATCCAGATACACAATCATAAATTTATCCAAATAATCACGGAAAATGTCATGCATAAAGGACTGAAAGACTGAAGGGGCATTTGAAAGACCAAAAGGCATCACCAAATACTCAAAGTGGCCCTCGGGCGTATTAAATGCGGTCTTCCACTCATCCCCCTGCTTAATTCGCACCAAATTATACGCCCCACGGAGATCTATCTTAGAGAACCACTTGGCCCCCTTTATGCGAGCAAACAAATCAGTCAGCAGTGGCAACGGATATTGATATTTAACCGTGATTTTATTCAAAAGCCGATAATCAATACACGGTCTCAAAGAGCCATCTTTCTTAGCCACAAAGAAAAAACCGGCTCCTAAGGGAGATGACGAAGGACGAATATGTCCCTTTTCCAAGGACTCCTTTATATATTCTCGCATAGCAGCATGTTCAGGCACAGACAGATTAAATAAACGACCCTTAGGGT
Source organism: Ranitomeya variabilis (assembly GCF_051348905.1). Lineage (NCBI taxonomy): Eukaryota > Metazoa > Chordata > Amphibia > Anura > Dendrobatidae > Ranitomeya > Ranitomeya variabilis. The sequence goes on from NC_135232.1 coordinate 72,360,503, forward strand.
ATTTACTACCCGGAATTAAATCTATGGCACAATCGCACTCCCGGTGCGGAGGTAATGAACCAAGCTTAGGTTCTTCAAAAACGTCACGATATTCAGTCAAGAATTCAGGAATCTCAGAGGGAATAGATGATGAAATGGAAACCACAGGTACGTCCCCATGCGTCCCCTTACATCCCCAGCTTAACACAGACATAGCTTTCCAGTCAAGGACTGGGTTATGAGATTGCAGCCATGGCAATCCAAGCACCAACACATCATGTAGGTTATACAGCACAAGAAAGCGAATAATCTCCTGATGATCCGGATTAATCCGCATAGTTACTTGTGTCCAGTATTGTGGTTTATTACTAGCCAATGGGGTGGAGTCAATCCCCTTCAGGGGTATAGGAGTTTCAAGAGGCTCCAAATCATACCCACAGCGTTTGGCAAAGGACCAATCCATAAGACTCAAAGCGGCGCCAGAGTCGACATAGGCATCCGCGGTAATAGATGATAAAGAACAAATCAGGGTCACAGATAGAATAAACTTAGACTGTAAAGTGCCAATTGAAACAGACTTATCAAGCTTCTTAGTACGCTTAGAGCATGCTGATATAACATGAGTTGAATCACCGCAATAGAAGCACAACCCATTTTTTCGTCTTAAATTCTGCCGTTCACTTCTGGACAGAATTCTATCACATTGCATATTCTGTGGCGTCTTCTCAGTAGACACCGCCAAATGGTGCACAGGTTTGCGCTCCCGCAGACGCCTATCGATCTGGATAGCCATTGTCATGGACTCATTCAGACCCGCAGGCACAGGGAACCCCACCATAACATCCTTAATGGCATCAGAGAGACCCTCTCTGAAATTCGCCGCCAGGGCGCACTCATTCCACTGAGTAAGCACAGCCCATTTACGGAATTTCTGGGAGTATATTTCAGCTTCGTCTTGCCCCTGAGATAGGGACATCAAGGCCTTTTCCGCCTGAAGCTCTAACTGAGGTTCCTCATAAAGCAACCCCAAGGCCAGAAAAAACGCATCCACATTGAGCAACGCAGGATCCCCTGGAGCCAATGCAAAAGCCCAATCCTGAGGGTCGCCCCGGAGCAAGGAAATCACAATCCTGACCTGCTGAGCAGGATCTCCAGCAGAGCGAGATTTCAGGGACAAAAACAACTTACAATTATTTTTGAAATTTTGAAAGCAAGATCTATTCCCCGAGAAAAATTCAGGCAAAGGAATTCTAGGTTCAGATATAGGAACATGAACAACAAAATCTTGTAAATTTTGAACTTTCGTGGTGAGATTATTCAAACCTGCAGCTAAACTCTGAATATCCATTTTAAACAGGTGAACACAGAGCCATTCCAGGATTAGAAGGAGAGAGAGAGAGAGAAAGGCTGCAATATAGGCAGACTTGCAAGAGATTCAATTACAAGCACACTCAGAACTGAAGGGAAGGGAAAAAAAAAAAAAAAATCTTCAGCAGACTTCTCTTTTCTCTCCTTTCTCTGTCAATTAATTTAACCCTTTTTGGCCGGTCAAACTGTTATGGTTCTCAATGGCAAGAGAACATAGCCCAGCAAACATAAGTACTAGCTCTTGGAAGGATGGAAACTAAACTGACCATGAACTAAACCTGCCGCACAACTAACAGTAGCCGGGTAGCGTTGCCTACGTTTTTATCCCTAGACGCCCAGCGCCGGCCGGAGGACTAACTAATCCTGGCAGAGGAAAATATAGTCCTGGCTCACCTCTAGAGAAATTTCCCCGATAGGCAGACAGAGGCCCCCACATATATTGGCGGTGATTTTAGATGAAATGACAAACGTAGTATGAAAATAGGTTTAGCAAAATTGAGGTCCGCTTACTAGATAGCAGGAAGACAGAAAGGGCACTTTCATGGTCAGCTGAAAACCCTATCAAAATACCATCCTGAAATTACTTTAAGACTCTAGTATTAACTCATAACATCAGAGTGGCAATTTCAGATCACAAGAGCTTTCCAGACACAGAAACGAAACTACAGCTGTGAACTGGAACAAAATGCAAAAACAAACGAGGACTAAAGTCCAACTTAGCTGGGAGTTGTCTAGCAGCAGGAACATGCACAGAAAGGCTTCTGATTACAATGTTGACCGGCATGGAAGTGACAGAGGAGCAAGGTTAAATAGCGACTCCCACATCCTGATGGAAACAGGTGAACAGAGGGGATGATGCACACCAGTTCAATTCCACCAGTGGCCACCGGGGGAGCCCAAAATCCAATTTCACAACAGTATAAGTACTGTTCATCTAGTTACGAGGCGTAGCAACGGTATAGGACATAAAATAAGGACAATAGGTTTAGTCTGTAGGATTGGATATAGTTAATGTATAGAACTTGCCCAGTGGATGGGGAGTAGGGTTAGTAAAAAGTGGACACTTCTTAGTAGTGGCTGAGAAAGGGAAGTACAAGGCTAAGATCAAAAAAAGAGGGCTGCTAGGGCCAGCATGTACCACTCATTCAAAGCAGTAGGAAGCCATACTGGGATCTCAAGCGGATGCACCTGTCATGTTCAGAGCCCAAGGGCTGGCACAGGGGTTGTCGGACACATCATGTACACTGGCATATAGTGAAAGATGGACAGACTCCGTGTAGATGGAAGGTTGAGGATCCCAGGTGGACTGCTGAAGTGAACAGGACATTTCAGAGGCTGATGGAGTCAGTTGGCTTGGAGATAGTCCAGGACTAATGAGTGCTAGGGCTGAAGATGTGTCATACTAAGGAAGTAAGAAATACGGTGTTCTGCTCTATCCCACATGTTACAACCTGATGAACTTGAACTGACTAGTAAACTTTTGCTTGTTGCAATGAACTTGGTGTCCCCTGAATTGTGTAGGGCGGCTCCTGAAGATGGAGGCCTGGACAGCGGAGACCTGTGGCCTACAAGTGATTGTGATGCACCCCACACCTGACAGGACACCATGACTGGAACACTGTTTTCCTGTAAAGTGCCAGAGCAAAACCAGACCACAGCTCAGTCATGTCTACCACTCTGGGCAACTTTACAGAAGCATTAAGAATTGTAAGGAATTGTTATTTAAGAGGGTAATGTACCTATTATATTGCACGAATATATCTAGAAGTGGGACACAGATACCCTATGAAGGGAGAGTAGGAGAGTGCTGGATATGCTCACCTGGTGAAGTTGTGAAAGACACAACTCCTATGTAGGCCTGAAGATAAACAGCTGCTGCCCCATGGCTGGTGGATCGATCCTCCAAGAGATACTGGGTCCAGTTGGATGAACATGTAGGTGGGCGGCGCTGCTTGAGTAAATTGATTCTTCAACAATGATGATGAGAATAAGGTTTTTTACTCGCAGTGAATCTCAATTTCATACTTGCATCTTTATCAAGTGAAACAACCAAATGTAAATGTGTAGCAAATATTTAACATTTTAATGCAGACTCAAAGATTTCTAGAAACTCTCTTTAACCTGCCATTGTCAGGTCCTTTTCAGTGTCCCAAATTTATTTCCATATTATTATTGACTCTAATCTATGACTTCTTTATGGGTCTGATTGGCTCATTGATACTGTCATGTACTGCCAATATTCACGCAGCAGGGCAGGACGCTGGCTCAGTGGTTAGCACAGTTGCTGGTACTAGCGCTGGGAGCTGGCAGGCGCGTGACTGCAAGTATCTATACATAAGTTCACGTGTGGTCTAGAAGGGCAAGTTGAGCAAGACTGGATACGTCTAGGTGAAAAGTGGCTGGGTATATGCAAATTGTATTATTTGCGGTCACATGACCACCATCTCCTGGCACCAGTGAATCCTGACAGTACGCATTGTGCACACTGTGAGGATTCACAAGACTGCAGTCACATAGAGCTCCAACTCTGCAGTATGCAGTCAGACCTGAGCCCCAAGACCGGACAACCCCTTTAAGGAAAAATAGAAAAATGCAACAACATAGTGAAAATTGGAAGCTCTTAGAATACAAATACTCCCACAATGTGGACAAATGTATTAATGTAGTCCACATTTTTAATTCATTGCCACAAGTCAGGCCCCTCGTCGTGCAGTCTGCCTTTACAAAACATTGTCAAAGAATGGGTGATTTTCACTGAAACCAGCTCGGTCCTGCAATACGATGCCACCGTTGTAAAAAGTCACATGACATTTTTTCCTCCTAAAAATTTCACCATCATATGTGATGTTTGTGGAGGTGTTTAGGAACCAGAGCAGCTCAGCCACAATGTGGAGATCGGGTAATGTTACAGATTGTAGTCCTCAAGTGCTGAGTACACAGTGTAGAGGACTCATCAACGCTCCGCTAACTCCATAACTTCAGAGTCCAAACCTCCTGTGGCACAAAAACTTGCCCCATGAGCTTCATGAAATGGGTTTCCAAAACTGAGCAACTGCTTGCAAGCCGTACATCACAAAGCACAATGGCCAACGTCAAGTGGAATGGTGTAAAGCCGCCATCACTGAACTCTGAAGCAGTGGAAGAGTGTTATGTGGAGTGAATAATCTTGCTTCTCTATTTGGTAGACTGATAGATGAGTCTGGGTTTGGCAAATGCCAGGAGAACATTATTTGCTAGACTTCATCTGCCAGCTGTAAAATTGGGGGAGTTTGGTGTGGAAGAAGATGACTGACATAGAGCCCTGACCTAGGACACCTTTGAGATGAACTGGAACAGATATTGCATGCTCGCCATATATCCAACGTTTATGTCTGACCTCACAGAAATTCCTACATATATACTGCAATATATACTGCAAAAACTTATAGTAAGACTTCCCAAATTCTATGATTTAGAATATCAGGTCATAAAACCCCCCCTTCTAGATGTAATGTGTAGATATCTGAATATTTTTATCCATATAGGATGGGAAAGCATGATTCCAAGACAAATATTCTAATATTCTTTAAAGGGGTTGTCCTTGATTTTTTTTTAAAGGCTAGTGATTCGCTGCAGTGGTGCCGTAAACAGTGGTCATATCATCATCATTGCTAGGGCTGAAACTGAAATAGCTGTTGCAAAAAAAACAATTTTTATAAAGCATTAAGCTTAAGATTAATAGGGGTGCCCAAACTTTTTCATATAACTGTATATAAGTTGACCCATATATAACTAGAGAGGACTGGCTTTGGACTGTAAGACACATTTGTACGACATAATATGTTTTGCTTTGTGTCTTGATGCTAAATGATCACCCTCCACCTACCTAAGCCATGCTGTAGAATGGGATGTCAAGCGGGAAGATATCTGTGCCCCCCTTCCACTACCACCACTGACCTTGCAGCAGACTATTATTGCCTGTGCCTCTGAAATAATGATTTGTTCAGACTAAACACAAAAGTTCAATAAATGCTCGAGACATTCCATGCACAATCCTAAATAAAGAACTATAAAACAATAAATTGCTCTCGGGTCATGTAAGGTAGCTCATTATCCTTGTTCCTGTAAAACATCATAACAAATGAGTGGCTTGTAATTGTAATGTTGTTAATGTTATTTTGTGCAAGAAGTTAAAAATTAAATAAAAATAATAGATTTAACTTGTAGCCAAGAGTAATATACTTCTAATGAAACACATTATTATTTCTTATAATAATGACTTAGTCCAGGTGTCGCTCTCCGATGCTGAGGAATCCCTGCACTGCCCGAAGTTACAGGGTTCAGTGTGTTCCGTGCTATTAGTATCTGGTGTAAACCTCTTCGGTAGAGACGCATATGAATACCTGTCACGTATATATTTCCAAAAGTTTTATAGGATTTTGCATTTAATAGGGTATTTCAGCATGTACAACTTAATTAGTTATATTAATTGCTAGATTTGTGGGAATCCCACTGTTAGGACCCCCCATGAATTTGCAAAATGGGACACCTGTGCCCTGTGTTCTCTCCGGTCTGCAAGGAGTTCCATTCTAGTCCATGACACTGTAAATACCCAAATATTGCTGAAGCACTAAACTCCGCTAACCATCTTGGTCAGTTTTATAGACTTAAAGGGAACCTGTCTCCAGGTTATCCCAATATAAAGTACGACCATCATCTTTAATGACTATTTCCCAGTAGTTTAGCAATTAAGTATATAAGTCCTCGACCCCTTCTGCATAGACAAAAAAATGCTTTTTATAATCCCTTTATACGGCGCAGTCCGGTCCAAGGGGCATCGCTGGTCTTGTTTCAGTTCCTCCTCTATATCTGCAATCGTCCTTCTCCCCTGCTTTATAACATCCTACGTCATCCACACAGCACCGCCATTCACATGCTTGCTTCGCTCGGCCCTACTGGAGTCAAAGTAAAGTATGGAAATACTTATGCACCAGAAGAGGCCAGAGAGCGCCGATGATTCGGAAATAAAGCTGGTGGAAGTGCATTACAATACTCACAATGGCAGTGCTAAGTAGCCTGGCCTGGCGGCCTCCATTTGTTCCAGGTTTTCCTCTTCTGGAACCTTGGCAGCAATCAATCCAAGGGACACAGGATTGGTAAAAACAATCAAACTTTTACTTGACAACTGGCAGTCTTTACAGACAGGAAGGTAGGATAAGGCCTAATGGGTTGTCGTCTTTCCCATAGGTACCGGACACAACTTCAGCTCTGGTTTTCAGTATGGGTAGAGCATCCCTCTTGCTAACTTCTTTAGCACTAGGAATTCTTCTCCACCACTAGCCGTGCACCTGGATTGCATAATCCCCCACCACTTAGGCCATGTGCACACGTTCAGGATTGTTAGCGTTTTTTTCGCGTTTTTTCGCTATAAAAACGTGATAAAAACGCGAAAAAAAACGCTTACATAAGCCTCCTATTATTTACAGGGTATTCCGCATTTTTTGTGCAAATGTTGCGATTTTTTCCGCGAAAAAATCGCATAGCGGAAAAAAAAGCAACATGTTCATTAAAAATGCGGAATTGCAGGGATTCCGCACACCTAGGGGTCCATTGATCTGCTTACTTCCCGCACGGGGCTGTGCACACCATGCGGGAAGTAAGCAGATTATATGCGGTTGGTACCCAGGGTGGAGGAGAGGAGACTCTCCTCCACGCACTGGGCACCATATAAGTGGTCAAAAAATAAGAAATAAAATAATAAACAGTCCTATACTCACCCTCGATGTATTCCCGCCTCCTCGCACGCTGCCGTTCGGTTCCTGTAGCTGGTGTGCGCTGAAGGACCTCGCCGAATGACGTCACTGTCCTGTGATTGGTCGTGAGCGGTCATGTGACCGCTCACGTGACCGTGACGTCACGGGAGGTCCTGTGCGCACAGACCAGCTAGAAGAGGAGCCGGACGGCCGCTGAGGAGATGTCTGGGTGAGTATAAGCATTTTTTTTATTTTTTTTATTATTTTTAAACATTCTATCTTTTACTATAGATGCTGCATAAGCTGCATCTATAGTAAAAAGTTGGTCACACTTGTCAAACGCTATGTTTGACAAGTGTGACCAACCTGTCAGTCAGTTTTCCAAGCGATGCTACAGATCGCTTGGAAAACTTTAGCATTCTGCAAGCTAATTACGCTTGCAGAATGCTAAAAAAAGCGAAAAAAACGGAAAAAAAACGCAAAAAAAAAATGCGGATTTCTTGCAGAAAATTTCCGGTTTTCTTCAGGAATTTTCTGCAAGAAATCCGCAACGTGTGCACATACCCTTAGAGTTTAAGTTAACCTTTACCTGTAGCTTCATAGGTTTAGTGCACCCAAGGGCCCCAACGACCATCTCAAGTTTCCCAGGATGGTAGATGAATTCTCATGGAAAGGTTATTTTTGGCAATTGACTGCCCCTAGTATTAGGCCCACGTTTTCCCTAGCGGCCTATTGCCTGCGACTGCTGCTGTCACAAATGTGAGGGGTTGGGTCAGCAGAAGCAGAGAAAGGAAGTTGCTGCTTCCCTCCAGTTCTGCCTGGATCCTGGACATGTGCAGATGTTTCAGACAGATGGGGCACTGCCAGACCCCCATATGGGAAAGGTCTGTTGCCCCGGAATCATGAAGGCCACGGACTAAAGACGACTTCCATATAGACTCTCTGGACTATAGAGGGGCCTCCGCTGAAGGGGTCTCAGTCGCCCATAAACCAGTGGGTTGGACAACTGGGATTATCGGTTGCTGCAGCCGTAGTGGGTGCAACTGCAACTCATGTCAGGAAAAGAACTGGAAATCCAGTCTTTGGGATTGTCGTTGATGTCCATTCTTCACTACTTATTAAAAAAAAGTTATGTTTTTTCCCTGTTGGAACATAACCACACCTCTGGACTTTTAATCACCTGTTCTGCTGTGACAAGAGGAGAGAAGGTAACTTCATTTGGGGGAACAGCCTAAGCCATCCCATATCACATGTACAAGGGGCCTGGGTGTATACAGACTGTGTTTAGTGGGTGAGCTTGGTCTGGACTACCACCCCGATTGCCCTTGTTACAGTAACACAGAGACATCTTTATTGCTTTTCCAGCCCTCTCCGCACATTCTAACAACTGTACACAAAGCATATAGGGCTATTAACAGTGCCCCAGATAGTAATAATGCTCTTCTTTGACCTAAATAGTAATAGTACCCTCCTATTTGCTATACACAATCACAGTGCTCTGCACGGTTATAATGGTTAGTCTGTACTTCCTGGTAGTAATAATGCTCCCCATGCCTTCTAACAGCTACAGAGTAGCATAATAATAGCCCCTTGTGCTGCCTTATAATAATTCCTTGTGCCACCTTTAATAATAGTCCCCCTTGACCCCTTATAAATAATTGGGCCATACTGCCTTACAAATATCAGCAGGAAGAGTATAACCCAGTAAGTAAAACATAACCTTTACTAGAAAATCATTAAAAATAAGAACAATAATGAACAAACAAATAAGTGCTCACGCCGAAAACTGTGCTCAAGATAAAAAACTGGCTTGATCTCACCAATTACGGACAGGGGATCTCCAGAATGATAAGTCGGATGATCCCAGGGAGGGTCCACACAATAGAGTAATGAAGGGGACAGGAACCTGCTACCCTGTCGTGCCCCAGTATCAGACTCCTGTCCTCACAAGGACAGGCCCAAGTATGCTCTACTTTGGACACCCCCCACCATATGTATATGACGCCTCCCTACGCGTTTCTTCACCGATAGCGGAGATTCATCAGGGGAGATATTTAGGCCATTCAAGCCTGGACAACAGGTTCAAAGTCCATAAATAAAGTCCACTCAAGCATCCAGGAATACGCAGTGGCTGTATAGCATCCTGGAGATAAATGGTGTGGCACTCCACCCTGGTTAGTGAGTCAGCCCAGAGTGGTGTACATATCCCTCTTTTATATACATATACTCTTTGTAGTGTACCTCCTCCACCATACAAAGCTCCCTCCCCCATCCGGTTCCACCGCTTACCGAGTACTTAGTGTGCACCCCTGTACATCTGTCCGCCGTCCCGCCATGTGTTTGATGGTCGCCGGCATCCTTACACTGCGTGTAACGCAACCGGAAGTGCCGACGCCATATTGGGCGCCTCACTTCCGGTGCGCGATTACCGCTATGCGCCTCAGCCTGGAACGCAAGCGGCTGAGGCATACTGATATCCGACTCCTCCCCGTGCACATCGCGCAGGGGGAGTCGCTCAAGACTTCCCTGATACATCAAAGCCGATATATAGTTGCTTATGTGCTTCAATAAGGAACGCCGATATTACGCCTAGTCCAGGACAACCAAATATGTGCATTTAAACTGGCAGGATGACTCAAAAACCGCAAATGTATCCATATCCCTATGTCGAGTGGACCTCAAAACAGAAAAAGAGTACGCCCCATATCGTTAAATATGTCAAGTGGACAGTGTAAAGCCATATTCTGTTACTGGGGCTGGAAGTGTCCAGACCAAGACTTGGATCATACGTGCGTTTATTGTTATAAAGAGAAGTGTCCCAATATAACTAGCATCCGTGATACTGTGCCCTCTGCAGCAGCCAGTATATTATAAGAATATTCCTCAACATAGGAAACTATGTGAACGTAAGGGGGGGGCTTACCCCATATATCAACCGGAATGGCACATGGGGGCACATTTGAAAATGGGGGGGGGGGGGGGGGGCGCCCTACCAGGTGGAGAGGTAAAAGGGATGTTTGGTTACTGCTTTCATGTGCCACATGCGTGTGGGCTTAGTTTGTTCACAATTTAGATAATAGTTCATCCAATCTCTAGAACCTAATAAAATTTACAGGTAGGATCCTGATCTGATAAATCAGAGATTTGATCACAAAAAACAGCCCTCTATAGGTTAAGGGCTCTGTGCATAAATATGCAACCATGCAAATGTTTTGTTTATTATAGCTAGTTTATCGGGCCGGAGGTTACGGACTACCATCAGATAGGAAGCAAAAAGAAAATATAATAGTAAAGAAAAAACCTCATAGTAAAGAAAAAGCCAGACAGCAGAGGACCATTGAAGGGAGAGAGGGAGATCCAGGATAGAACTACAGTATCATGATGTGCAGGGAGAAAGCCCTATTCGCCATATACTGAATCACATTCTGGGTAGGGCAAGGAATTATAAAAAGCAACCAAAATTCAATTGTTCATTGAGTCCATGCCATGGAGGCTTGAAGGAATCTCCCTTGAACCAGGCACCCTGTTGGCAAGTATAGACGTTGAGGCACTGTACTCATCGATCCCACATGAGTGTGGGATACGAGGGGTACAGCACTTTTTGAGGACAAGAGGTCAACAATTTGGCCTCCATACCCAATTCGTGATGACACTTTTGGAGTTTGTGTTGAATAACAACTATTTCTGCTTTGATGGGAGGACCCTCCACCAGCTCAGGGGCACGGCCATGGGCAGTCCATGTGCGCCAAGCTATGCCAACTTGTTCCTGGGCTGGTGGGAGGATAACATCGTTTTTTCAGAAGCCAATGAAATCTATACCGTCTATATCGACCTTTGGGTTCGTTATATAGACGACGTATTTATACTATGGAGGGGTCCTAGAGATGTCTTCCATAAATTTGTGTCATCATTAAATGTGAATGACATAGGTCTCAGGTTCACCTTTGAAATAGAGGAAAAGACTCTACCTTTTCTTGATATCATGATCTCAAAAAATGGCAATAATGATGGCCTCACAACTACAATCTTCAGAAAACCCACATCCACGAATTCTGTTTTAAGATGGGATAGTCATCACCCATATTCATTGAAAAAAGGCATTCCTAAAGGCCAGTACCTTCGCCTGAGAAGGAATTGTTCCAATGATGCGGATTTTAAAATCAAGGCAATGGATTTGAGATCTAGGTTTTTGGATAGGGGGTACCCTGACCGGGTGTTGAGGGAGGCCTACCATCATGCTAGGTCCCAGGTCAGAAATAGCCTGCTGGTACCACATGAAAAGGAGATGGACAGCCATAAGGTCATTAGAATGATCTGTGCTTTTGACAATGGCGCCTCGTCGGTGAGGACGATACTCGAAAAATACTGGGGGATCCTCAGCATGGATGAGGACCTCAGGGAGGTTGTAGGCATACGTCCTCAGATAACATACAGAAAATGCAAGACGTTGGGGGACCGCTTAGTGCATAGTCATCTCACTACACCTAAAAAAACAACATGGCTACCACAGAGACCGAAAGGCTGCTATAAGTGTGGTGGATGTGTGGCCTGTGAGTCAATACAGGTTGGTAAGGATTTCCACGATGCCCATACTCAAAGAACATATACCATCAAGGAGTTCATCAATTGCAAATCAAAAGGGGTGGTATATAGAGCAGCATGTATTTGCGGTATGACATATATTGGCAAAACTGTCAGAGAACTCAGAAGACGAGTGGGAGAACACTTGGGGGATATCCGCAATGAGAGGGACACCCCAATTGCAAGACATGTAGTAATGAACCATGGGGGTGATGTGAGTGTTATGAGTTTCATGGGGATTGACAAGGTGTCTCCATCTCCTAGAGGAGGTAATTTTGACAAAGCCCTATTACAAAGGGAAACGAGATGGATTTTCAGGTTGGACACCTGCCATCCCCATGGACTCAATGAACAATTGAATTTTGGTTGCTTTTTATAATTCCTTGCCCTACCCAGAATGTGATTCAGTATATGGCGAATAGGGCTTTCTCCCTGCACATCATGATACTGTAGTTCTATCCTGGATCTCCCTCTCTCCCTTCAATGGTCCTCTGCTGTCTGGCTTTTTCTTTACTATGAGGTTTTTTCTTTACTATTATATTTTCTTTTTGCTTCCTATCTGATGGTAGTCCGTAACCTCCGGCCCGATAAACTAGCTATAATAAACAAAACATTTGCATGGTTGCATATTTATGCACAGAGCCCTTAACCTATAGAGGGCTGTTTTTTGTGATCAAATCTCTGATTTATCAGATCAGGATCCTACCTGTAAATTTTATTAGGTTCTAGAGATTGGATGAACTATTATCTAAATTGTGAACAAACTAAGCCCACACGCATGTGGCACATGAAAGCAGTAACCAAACATCCCTTTTACCTCTCCACCTGGTAGGGCGCCCCCCCCCCCCCCCCCCCATTTTCAAATGTGCCCCCATGTGCCATTCCGGTTGATATATGGGGTAAGCCCCCCCCTTACGTTCACATAGTTTCCTATGTTGAGGAATATTCTTATAATATACTGGCTGCTGCAGAGGGCACAGTATCACGGATGCTAGTTATATTGGGACACTTCTCTTTATAACAATAAACGCACGTATGATCCAAGTCTTGGTCTGGACACTTCCAGCCCCAGTAACAGAATATGGCTTTACACTGTCCACTTGACATATTTAACGATATGGGGCGTACTCTTTTTCTGTTTTGAGGTCCACTCGACATAGGGATATGGATACATTTGCGGTTTTTGAGTCATCCTGCCAGTTTAAATGCACATATTTGGTTGTCCTGGACTAGGCGTAATATCGGCGTTCCTTATTGAAGCACATAAGCAACTATATATCGGCTTTGATGTATCAGGGAAGTCTTGAGCGACTCCCCCTGCGCGATGTGCACGGGGAGGAGTCGGATATCAGTATGCCTCAGCCGCTTGCGTTCCAGGCTGAGGCGCATAGCGGTAATCGCGCACCGGAAGTGAGGCGCCCAATATGGCGTCGGCACTTCCGGTTGCGTTACACGCAGTGTAAGGATGCCGGCGACCATCAAACACATGGCGGGACGGCGGACAGATGTACAGGGGTGCACACTAAGTACTCGGTAAGCGGTGGAACCGGATGGGGGAGGGAGCTTTGTATGGTGGAGGAGGTACACTACAAAGAGTATATGTATATAAAAGAGGGATATGTACACCACTCTGGGCTGACTCACTAACCAGGGTGGAGTGCCACACCATTTATCTCCAGGATGCTATACAGCCACTGCGTATTCCTGGATGCTTGAGTGGACTTTATTTATGGACTTTGAACCTGTTGTCCAGGCTTGAATGGCCTAAATATCTCCCCTGATGAATCTCCGCTATCGGTGAAGAAACGCGTAGGGAGGCGTCATATACATATGGTGGGGGGTGTCCAAAGTAGAGCATACTTGGGCCTGTCCTTGTGAGGACAGGAGTCTGATACTGGGGCACGACAGGGTAGCAGGTTCCTGTCCCCTTCATTACTCTATTGTGTGGACCCTCCCTGGGATCATCCGACTTATCATTCTGGAGATCCCCTGTCCGTAATTGGTGAGATCAAGCCAGTTTTTTATCTTGAGCACAGTTTTCGGCGTGAGCACTTATTTGTTTGTTCATTATTGTTCTTATTTTTAATGATTTTCTAGTAAAGGTTATGTTTTACTTACTGGGTTATACTCTTCCTGCTGATATTTGTTAACATATCCCCAAGAGTTGGCATACGACTTGGTTTTCCAAGTCATAGCTTATTTCACTAGTGTATGGTTTTGGTATGGCTGGTTTTTTGGCAGCGGGGCCGGACACTAACTTATGGCTAACTGAAGCGAGAGACATTTTTTCTGAAAAGACATTTGCCCAAAAAAAGTACACACCAACATATGGCACGGTTTTCAAGGATCTAACCAGAATCTATAAGGAACAAATAGTTTCCTGGTGGGAATTACAGAGCTTAGAAAACTATCTAGCTAACAGTATTGTACCTAGGGGTTTGCGAATCACCCTGTTACCAGCGGTGCGGTGTAGAACACCACAGCTTATGAGCTTGTGGGAGAAGGAAGCCACCTCTAGTTCCTTGAAACTAATGCAAATTTTGGTTAGTGAAGAAAAGATCAATCTTGAAAGACTCAATATAAAACTCAAAGAACAAATAGAGATCACCAAAAAGTTTAGTTCAGAAAGTGACTTTATTACTAAGGAGAGCCAGCTGCAGAGTACTATTGAAAAATTTCAGTATAACCTCAAAGAGAGGAAACATAAACAATATTTGAGAGACCTCCAAGATTTTAAAGACAACAAAATCTATCAGGTGGTGGGAGATCGAAGAGAGAGGGAGAGAGAGACTGATTTTTCCTCTACTGAGACCGATATATCTGACACAGAAGGCAGAGCGGGTCCCTTTAGAGGCCGACAACGAGGCAAAAATAGAGGTTATCAAAGGGGAGGAAGATACCATTCGTCCACCTCAAGGCCTGGTTTTTTAGACCGGCCCTACCAACTAAGGAGTTACAACAGTTAGAACAAGGTATAGCCCCACAAGTTGTAAATATATCTAAAAGGCATCTCAATTCTATCGAGATGTCAGTTCTCTCAAAGGGTCTCTCCTTTATACCAACTACAGACTTCGCGGTATTTGATATGGTGAAGGACATACACTTATTTGTCAGAAAATTGAGGTGGCACAAATTGTTCCAACAAAGAGACAAAAAAACCGCGGCGGACCTAGGGATCCCTGTGGACATGATGCATGATGTTCAGTTATTGGCTAATCTAGACACTATACCCCAAACAGAAAGAGGCTTGGGTCCATTCACACAATTGAAGAACCCGAGCAAGAAAATGGCTCCTGTAGGGGGGGATGTTTCAGCTATAGATGTATTCCTAAATTTGGTTACTAAGGAGGTGAAACAACTCACGGGGACATGGTCTAGACATAATCTTAACAAGGCACAGATTGCAGCACTCCACAATTTGGAAACAGATAAAACTATCATTCTGAAGCCCTCCGATAAAGGGGGCAATGTGGTTGTAATGGATATAGAGGGATATAAAGATATGTGCCTTGCTTTGCTTAATGATCCAACCACCTATACCCGAGTTATACACAATCCAACAACATCATGCATTAAGGAGTTGGAGAATATACTTCAGCATGCTCTGGTAGATAAACTTATCAGCCAAGAGGAATTCTCTTTCCTCCTCCCTCAGCACCCGGTTATGGCTACCTTCTATGCCTTGCCTAAAGTCCACAAGGGAGTCAGGCCTCTGAAGGGGAGACCAATTGTCTCGGGGATAGGGAGCATCTGCCACAATGCAGGAACATATATTGATCAAATTTTAAGACCGTTTGTGATATCGCTCCCATCCTATATCAGGGACACTATGGACCTCCTGCGGAGGCTTGAAGGAATCTCCCTTGAACCAGGCACCCTGTTGGCAAGTATAGACGTTGAGGCACTGTACTCATCGATCCCACATGAGTGTGGGATACGAGGGGTACAGCACTTTTTGAGGACAAGAGGTCAACAATTTGGCCTCCATACCCAATTCGTGATGACACTTTTGGAGTTTGTGTTGAATAACAACTATTTCTGCTTTGATGGGAGGACCCTCCACCAGCTCAGGGGCACGGCCATGGGCAGTCCATGTGCGCCAAGCTATGCCAACTTGTTCCTGGGCTGGTGGGAGGATAACATCGTTTTTTCAGAAGCCAATGAAATCTATACCGTCTATATCGACCTTTGGGTTCGTTATATAGACGACGTATTTATACTATGGAGGGGTCCTAGAGATGTCTTCCATAAATTTGTGTCATCATTAAATGTGAATGACATAGGTCTCAGGTTCACCTTTGAAATAGAGGAAAAGACTCTACCTTTTCTTGATATCATGATCTCAAAAAATGGCAATAATGATGGCCTCACAACTACAATCTTCAGAAAACCCACATCCACGAATTCTGTTTTAAGATGGGATAGTCATCACCCATATTCATTGAAAAAAGGCATTCCTAAAGGCCAGTACCTTCGCCTGAGAAGGAATTGTTCCAATGATGCGGATTTTAAAATCAAGGCAATGGATTTGAGATCTAGGTTTTTGGATAGGGGGTACCCTGACCGGGTGTTGAGGGAGGCCTACCATCATGCTAGGTCCCAGGTCAGAAATAGCCTGCTGGTACCACATGAAAAGGAGATGGACAGCCATAAGGTCATTAGAATGATCTGTGCTTTTGACAATGGCGCCTCGTCGGTGAGGACGATACTCGAAAAATACTGGGGGATCCTCAGCATGGATGAGGACCTCAGGGAGGTTGTAGGCATACGTCCTCAGATAACATACAGAAAATGCAAGACGTTGGGGGACCGCTTAGTGCATAGTCATCTCACTACACCTAAAAAAACAACATGGCTACCACAGAGACCGAAAGGCTGCTATAAGTGTGGTGGATGTGTGGCCTGTGAGTCAATACAGGTTGGTAAGGATTTCCACGATGCCCATACTCAAAGAACATATACCATCAAGGAGTTCATCAATTGCAAATCAAAAGGGGTGGTATATAGAGCAGCATGTATTTGCGGTATGACATATATTGGCAAAACTGTCAGAGAACTCAGAAGACGAGTGGGAGAACACTTGGGGGATATCCGCAATGAGAGGGACACCCCAATTGCAAGACATGTAGTAATGAACCATGGGGGTGATGTGAGTGTTATGAGTTTCATGGGGATTGACAAGGTGTCTCCATCTCCTAGAGGAGGTAATTTTGACAAAGCCCTATTACAAAGGGAAACGAGATGGATTTTCAGGTTGGACACCTGCCATCCCCATGGACTCAATGAACAATTGAATTTTGGTTGCTTTTTATAATTCCTTGCCCTACCCAGAATGTGATTCAGTATATGGCGAATAGGGCTTTCTCCCTGCACATCATGATACTGTAGTTCTATCCTGGATCTCCCTCTCTCCCTTCAATGGTCCTCTGCTGTCTGGCTTTTTCTTTACTATGAGGTTTTTTCTTTACTATTATATTTTCTTTTTGCTTCCTATCTGATGGTAGTCCGTAACCTCCGGCCCGATAAACTAGCTATAATAAACAAAACATTTGCATGGTTGCATATTTATGCACAGAGCCCTTAACCTATAGAGGGCTGTTTTTTGTGATCAAATCTCTGATTTATCAGATCAGGATCCTACCTGTAAATTTTATTAGGTTCTAGAGATTGGATGAACTATTATCTAAATTGTGAACAAACTAAGCCCACACGCATGTGGCACATGAAAGCAGTAACCAAACATCCCTTTTACCTCTCCACCTGGTAGGGCGCCCCCCCCCCCCCCCCATTTTCAAATGTGCCCCCATGTGCCATTCCGGTTGATATATGGGGTAAGCCCCCCCCTTACGTTCACATAGTTTCCTATGTTGAGGAATATTCTTATAATATACTGGCTGCTGCAGAGGGCACAGTATCACGGATGCTAGTTATATTGGGACACTTCTCTTTATAACAATAAACGCACGTATGATCCAAGTCTTGGTCTGGACACTTCCAGCCCCAGTAACAGAATATGGCTTTACACTGTCCACTTGACATATTTAACGATATGGGGCGTACTCTTTTTCTGTTTTGAGGTCCACTCGACATAGGGATATGGATACATTTGCGGTTTTTGAGTCATCCTGCCAGTTTAAATGCACATATTTGGTTGTCCTGGACTAGGCGTAATATCGGCGTTCCTTATTGAAGCACATAAGCAACTATATATCGGCTTTGATGTATCAGGGAAGTCTTGAGCGACTCCCCCTGCGCGATGTGCACGGGGAGGAGTCGGATATCAGTATGCCTCAGCCGCTTGCGTTCCAGGCTGAGGCGCATAGCGGTAATCGCGCACCGGAAGTGAGGCGCCCAATATGGCGTCGGCACTTCCGGTTGCGTTACACGCAGTGTAAGGATGCCGGCGACCATCAAACACATGGCGGGACGGCGGACAGATGTACAGGGGTGCACACTAAGTACTCGGTAAGCGGTGGAACCGGATGGGGGAGGGAGCTTTGTATGGTGGAGGAGGTACACTACAAAGAGTATATGTATATAAAAGAGGGATATGTACACCACTCTGGGCTGACTCACTAACCAGGGTGGAGTGCCACACCATTTATCTCCAGGATGCTATACAGCCACTGCGTATTCCTGGATGCTTGAGTGGACTTTATTTATGGACTTTGAACCTGTTGTCCAGGCTTGAATGGCCTAAATATCTCCCCTGATGAATCTCCGCTATCGGTGAAGAAACGCGTAGGGAGGCGTCATATACATATGGTGGGGGGTGTCCAAAGTAGAGCATACTTGGGCCTGTCCTTGTGAGGACAGGAGTCTGATACTGGGGCACGACAGGGTAGCAGGTTCCTGTCCCCTTCATTACTCTATTGTGTGGACCCTCCCTGGGATCATCCGACTTATCATTCTGGAGATCCCCTGTCCGTAATTGGTGAGATCAAGCCAGTTTTTTATCTTGAGCACAGTTTTCGGCGTGAGCACTTATTTGTTTGTTCATTATTGTTCTTATTTTTAATGATTTTCTAGTAAAGGTTATGTTTTACTTACTGGGTTATACTCTTCCTGCTGATATTTGTTAACATATCCCCAAGAGTTGGCATACGACTTGGTTTTCCAAGTCATAGCTTATTTCACATACTGCCTTACAACAATACAAAAATCCCCTGTGCTTTCTTCTAATAATAATAATGCCTTGTTCCTTCCCAGATAATGATAATGATCCCCCATTGTGTTTCTTTTTAATGATGATCCTCAGTGCCTCTTTATTGCAATGATACTTCTGAGCCAGCGCTTACATAAAAATAACATAGAAATAACAGACCCCATAGCAAAAGTCCTATCATCTCACAGTCAAAGAAGGGCATGTATCTCAACTTTTTAAGAAACAGAGAAATATAGTTTGTATAGCATTTACACAGTTATTTTTCCCCCACTGAAACCCCTAAATAGCCTCACCCACTATGATATCCCTTTGATGAACTCTGTAGAGTATTATGTCAACACACAGTATGCTGCCCCACAGCACCCCACACAGTAAGATGGTCATTACAGCCCCCATGCAGTATTGTATTTGCCACAGCCCCCAATATACAGTATGCGGTGCACCACAGACCCCTACACAGTATGATATCCACCACAGGCCACTATATAAAGTATGATTTCCACCAAAGCTCCCTGTACAGTATCATGGCCCCCACAGCCCCATACAGTTTGATATCCCCATAACCAACTTATATAGTATGATGCCCACCACAGCCACCCACACAGTATAATGACCCCCATAGACCTCCACATAGTATGATGGTCTCCCCACAACTACTCCGCACAGTATAATGTTCACCACAGCTACCCCACATAGTATAATGTCCACCACAGCCAAGCCACACAGTATAATGTCCTCCACAACCACCCTACACAGTATGGTGGTTCACCATAGTCACCACACATCGTATGATGGATCCCCCACAGCCCAAATACAGTATGATGGTCCCCCCTACAACCCCCTGTGTAGTATGATGTTTCCTACTACAGCCACGCATATAATATGATGTTTCCTACAATAGCCACACATATAAATCAGCAAACAAAAAAGCAAAAGAAGACCTCCAATATCAAATAATTTTAAATATAGAAAATGTATTCAAATATGAGATTTTTTCTTAAAACATTTAAAAATAGGAGATGCTAGTACACCATTCACGTAATGGCAAAACAGCAAACACTGGACATGAAGTAAATAAAATTATGCCTACACTTAGGGAAGTATATATATATATATATATATATATATATATATATATATATACACACACACACACACACCGTATTTTTCGGACTATAGGACGCACCGGACTATAAGGCGCACCCAGGTTTTAGAGGTGGAAAATAGGGAAAAAAATATTTTAAGCAAAAAAAATGTGGTAAAATATTTAATAACATAAATAACATACTATTATATGTGGTGTTATTATATATAATAGTACGTTATTATGTTGGAAGCTGCGGGACCAGTGTGGTGTCTGTGAAGTACTATATGAAGACACTGGAGGGTGAGTATAAGAATGGGGGCACAGGGCTTATAGTGAAAGCACCACTCCAGCACTGCAAAATAACACTGGAGTGCTGCTTTAAAATCCCATGGGAGAACTATAACTCCCAGCATGTCCTGCAGATCCTATGACATGCTGGGAGTTATAGTTCACCAAAGGAGTGGCAGAGTGCTTTATTGTGTTTTGTAAAGACTAACCTCTTGTGGGAGCCAGCCTGTGGTGAGGTAAAAGCTGGAGCATCCCATGGCTGCACACACAGAGCCCTCTCTCTTGTTGCCTTTCCACAGCGCACGCGCAGGACATAAGAGGAAGCTGCAGATTTTAGGTGGGAGTCTGAAGGACCTGTGATGATGTCAGAAGAGGGAGGGCTCTGAGCTGCCATGTGATGCTCCAGCCCGCCCACTCCTGACATCACACAGGTCCTGTTTGTGTACCACACACAGACAGCTCAGCGTCCAGCACAGGCAGGTATGCAGCGATCTCCTGGCCCCTGCTGCTGCTGCCTTCTCCCCCGGA
Source organism: Ranitomeya variabilis (assembly GCF_051348905.1). Lineage (NCBI taxonomy): Eukaryota > Metazoa > Chordata > Amphibia > Anura > Dendrobatidae > Ranitomeya > Ranitomeya variabilis. The sequence goes on from NC_135232.1 coordinate 72,381,231, forward strand.
CACACAGATTTTCCCCAGAATCAGTGCTGGGGAAACTGTGTGTGGCTGCTTAAGTGCAGTATTCATTTGCTGCTCCCTGCTCACCGCTCAGCTGATCGGTGGGCGGGGAGCCGCTAATGAATATTCACTGCACTTAATCAGCGGGGCCATGTGGTCTCCCCAGCAGCTGATTCCGGCAGCGGGGACATCCTGAAGTGGGATATCATTGCGAACCCACTCCCTGCTGCCCCCCTCCCCACATGCTATATCCGTACTATAAGACGCACCCACACTTTCCTCCCAAATTTGGAGGAAAAAAAGTGCGTCTTATAGTCAGAAAAATACGGTATATATATATATATATACCGTATATATATACACACACACAAGGTATGCCACATCCTGAAACAACTACACAGCCAACCTAAATAAAGATAATAATAGAACTAAATACAAAATATAAAGTGCATAGTGCAAAAAATAGCTTACAGTATATATCTATACAGTAATTAGAAATATAAAGTAATGCACAGTAAAACTGAGTAGATTACATTGTTAATGTGATATCAGGCTAAGTAGCCAATGGCAATGTGCACACCATAACAGTAAAGTAGCCATTGTGTACAGAAAGAATATCAAATCAAATACCCAAAGATGTTATAATTACCCTATGTAGGTACAGGTCCAGTGTACCCCTTGACGCACGTTTCAATCTTGTATCTTCCTCAGAAGGGGTGCATTGTTGTGGCTACTCATTTTTTGTTTAGCCACGCATATAATATGATGTTTCCCCCAACAGCCAACCAGATAGTATGATGGCCTCCCATATAATATGATGACTCCCCCAACATCTCCCCATATAGTCTGATGGTTCCCCCCAACAGCCCCTCCATATAGTATGATGGTCCCACCTCAAAGCAGCCTATATAGCATGATGGTTCTCCCAACAGCCCACTATATAGTATTATAGTCCCCCTGACAGCCCCCTATATAGTATGATGGTCCACCCAACAGCACTCTATATAGTATAGTCCAACCCATAACCTTCTACATAGCATGATGGTCCCCTTACAGCCCCCTATATAGCGTAATGGTATCACCTATTGCCAGAAGATGGATAATAACTTGTTTTGGCTGGAATGCCCCCTTATTGACTTATTGTGCGTTCAATCAAGGTCCCAACCCTGGGGCCAACATGACCAGAAGCATGAAGGGGCAGTAATATATGCCATGGCCACTTTAATGACACAGGGACATCCTTCTACATGGGCATCTCTGGTCTTCTTTTTGTGCCTACTCTATACCCATAATCACCATCCTCTTGCCCTGCTTCATGTGGATGATGCATTCCACGTATGTATTGGATATATATGCTGTTTGTAGTGGGATTATTTGCCGTCATACCAGTCATGGTTTGAATATTGCCTACTAAGCCTATTTGGGATCTTTTTCTTTTGAGTTTGCTATATTCCACATTTGGGTTCTGTATCTACTGTAAGGTGACAGCTGGACAGGTCTTGGAAAGAAGGTGTGTCCCCGAGGTGCCAAGTCTCTGGAGAAGCAGGCTCCAGTGCACATAGTAGTGAGTAGAGTTGAGCGACTTTCATTTTTTTAAGATCGAGTCGGGTTTTGTGAAACCCGATTTTGTCCAGAGTCGAGTCGAGTGCAGTCGGCCGATTATCGCTAAAAGTCGGGGATCGACCGAAACACGAAACCCAATGCAAGTCAATGGGGAAGCATAGTCGGCAGTGAGTGGAGGCCAGGAAAACACCTACAGTGCCCATTTTAATGCCAAAAACATCCATTCTTGTTTCTGAAGCTTGTCAATCTTAATTAACTTTATAATAATAGTTGGGCATAGGGAATTGGGGGTCATTTGGCAAAAGTTGTGGGGGGAGTAGGGCCGGCTCAAGTTTTTCGTGGGCCCAGGAAATGCGGACTACGTCACGGCGGTGTTGCAGGGAAAGGTAAGTATTTCAACGTTGCAAGTGCTGTGATCCTGAGCAAGCAGGGGGGGCCCACTCGTTCGCATTGGCACTGGCACAGGGCCCCTCAAAGTACAGCGGTGTGTTTGCATGGCGGGGGCGCCTCCCACCAGCAGCGACACTTTTGCGTACTCTGAGGGGCCCTGTGCCAGTGACGTCGCCAACGAGTATGCCCCCCACCTGATGAAGGAACCTGCACTTTCATCTGCACCTTCCTCTCTGTCCCTGTGTAAGGTGGTATAACATGCGGGAAGGGGAACCTTACTTTCAGCAGGGTCAGATTCTGGCTGTGTAGAGTATAAGGGGAATGTAGTGGTCTAGGTCAATGTACCAGCAGACTCATCTAGCAGTGGCTGGGCAATGGGCAGGATGAGGAGGAAACAGATATAGGGCCAAAGAATAAAGTAGGCTAAATGCAGTTCAAAATTGGTAACAGGACTAAACAGGCGGCATTGCTTTGTTCAGTGGAGTAGCAAACCCAAGAGCAGCAGACACTGTTTCAAGGGCCTAACCACACTAGTAGGCCAAATGCAGTTTAATATCTGATAGTATAGGGCGAAAGCCAGAATGTGGAAGCTCAGCTTTGTTCAGTTGAGGACAACACCAGGCAGGGGCAGACAGACACCTTTAGTAGGCCGGAACAGCCAATTTTTTAAAAAAACAGCAGTTAGTAAGAGGCAGAAGGTAGAAGCTCAGCTTTATTCAGTTGAGGACAACACCAGGCAGGGGCAGACCCCTTTAGTAGGCCGGAACAGCCAATTGCATTTTTAAAAATGGTAATTTGGAACTGAAGGTTGAAGCTCAGCTTTATTCAGTTGAGGACAACACCAGGCAGGGGCAGACAGACACCTTTAGTAGGCCGGAACAGCCAATGGCATTTTTAAAAATGGTAATTTGGAACAGAAGGTAGAAGCTCAGCTTTATTCAGTTGAGGACAACACCAGGCAGGGGCAGACATTCACCTTTAGTAGGCCGGAACAGCCAATGGCATTTTTAAAAATGGTAATTTGGAACTGAAGGTTGAAGGTCAGCTTTATTCAGTTGAGGACAACACCAGGCAGGGGCAGACAGACACCTTTAGTAGGCCGGAACAGCCAATTGCATTTTTAAAAATGGTAATTTGGAACTGAAGGTTGAAGCTCAGCTTTATTCAGTTGAGGACAACACCAGGCAGGGGCAGACAGACACCTTTAGTAGGCCGGAACAGCCAATGGCATTTTTAAAAATGGTAATTTGGAACAGAAGGTTGAAGCACAGCTTTATTCAGTTGCAGCTTCTTGGCAATAATATAAAGAAGACGCGACAGGACAACACTCGGTGTATGCCATATCTGTGTTTTCAATGGAAAAAAACCTTTCAGTTAACTACTTGCAGGAGCAAGTTTTTGTAGCTGGTGGCCAATTTTTGTACTGTACCAGTTTTTTGTTGTATGTGTTTTTGTTTTTAATGTTAAAATGTCTGCATTTGATATCTCTCCAGTATTTTCTTTTTTATAAGCAAAATACTGCAGTTTTACATCGGTTACATGGATACACAGGCAGCTTGGTGGTCAGTGGAGGAGTATTTAAAGTAGGGACCGCAGACAGGCTATCAAAGGCCTAAAATAACAAACAATAGGCTCATGGCAGTTTTACATCGGTTACATGGATACACAGGCAGCTTGGTGGTCAGTGGAGGAGTATTTAAAGTAGGGACCGCAGACAGGCTATCAAAGGCTTAAAATAGCAAACAATAGGCTCATGGCAGTTTTACATCGGTTACATGGATACACGGGCAGGCAGCTTGGTGGTCAGTGGATGAGTATTTAAAGTAGGGACCGCAGACAGGCTATCAAAGGCCTAAAATAACAAACAATAGGCTCATGGCAGTTTTACATCGGTTACATGGATACACGGGCAGGCAGCTTGGTGGTCAGTGGAGGAGTATTTAAAGTAGGGACCGCAGACAGGCTATCAAAGGCCTAAAAATAACAAACAATAAGCTTATGGCAGTTTTACATCGGTTACATGGATACACGGGCAGGCAGCTTGGTGGTCAGTGGAGGAGTATTTAAAGTAGGGACCGCAGACAGGCTATCAAAGGCCTAAAAATAACAAACAATAGGCTTATGGCAGTTTTACATCGGTTACATGGATACACGGACAGGCAGCTTGGTGGTCAGTGGAGGAGTATTTAAAGTAGGGACCGCAGACAGGCTATCAAAGGCCTAAAATAACAAACAATAGGCTCATGGCAGTTTTACATCGGTTACATGGATACACAGGCAGCTTGGTGGTCAGTGGAGGAGTATTTAAAGTAGGGACCGCAGACAGGCTATCAAAGGCCTAAAATAACAAACAATAGGCTCATGGCAGTTTTACATCGGTTACATGGATACACGGGCAGGCAGCGTGGTGGTCAGTGGAGGAGTATTTAAAGTAGGGACCGCAGACAGGCTATCAAAGGCCTAAAAATAACAAACAATAGGCTTATGGCAGTTTTACATCGGTTACATGGATACACGGGCAGGCAGCTTGGTGGTCAGTGGAGGAGTATTTAAAGTAGGGACCGCAGACAGGCTATCAAAGGCCTAAAAATAACAAACAATAGGCTCATGGCAGTTTTACATCGGTTACATGGATACACGGGCAGGCAGCTTGGTGGTTAGTGGAGGAGTATTTAAAGTAGGGACCGCAGACAGGCTATCAAAGGCCTAAAATAACAAACAATAGGCTCATGGCAGTTTTACATCGGTTACATGGATACACAGGCAGCTTGGTGGTCAGTGGAGGAGTATTTAAAGTAGGGACCGCAGACAGGCTATCAAAGGCCTAAAATAACAAACAATAGGCTCATGGCAGTTTTACATCGGTTACATGGATACACAGGCAGCTTGGTGGTCAGTGGAGGAGTATTTAAAGTAGGGACCGCAGACAGGCTATCAAAGGCCTAAAATAGCAAACAATAGGCTCATGGCAGTTTTACATCGGTTACATGGATACACGGGCAGGCAGCTTGGTGGTCAGTGGATGAGTATTTAAAGTAGGGACCGCAGACAGGCTATCAAAGGCCTAAAATAACAAACAATAGGCTCATGGCAGTTTTACATCGGTTACATGGATACACGGGCAGGCAGCTTGGTGGTCAGTGGAGGAGTATTTAAAGTAGGGACCGCAGACAGGCTATCAAAGGCCTAAAAATAACAAACAATAGGCTTATGGCAGTTTTACATCGGTTACATGGATACACGGGCAGGCAGCTTGGTGGTCAGTGGAGGAGTATTTAAAGTAGGGACCGCAGACAGGCTATCAAAGGCCTAAAATAACAAACAATAGGCTCATGGCTGTTTTACATCGGTTACATGGATACACGGGCAGGCAGCTTGGTGGTCAGTGGAGGAGTATTTAAAGTAGGGACCGCAGACAGGCTATCAAAGGCCTAAAATAACAAACAATAGGCTCATGGCAGTTTTACATCGGTTACATGGATACACAGGCAGCTTGGTGGTCAGTGGAGGAGTATTTAAAGTAGGGACCGCAGACAGGCTATCAAAGGCCTAAAATAGCAAACAATAGGCTCATGGCAGTTTTACATCGGTTACATGGATACACGGGCAGGCAGCTTGGTGGTCAGTGGATGAGTATTTAAAGTAGGGACCGCAGACAGGCTATCAAAGGCCTAAAATAACAAACAATAGGCTCATGGCAGTTTTACATCGGTTACATGGATACACGGGCAGGCAGCGTGGTGGTCAGTGGAGGAGTATTTAAAGTAGGGACCGCAGACAGGCTATCAAAGGCCTAAAAATAACAAACAATAGGCTTATGGCAGTTTTACATCGGTTACATGGATACACGGGCAGGCAGCTTGGTGGTCAGTGGAGGAGTATTTAAAGTAGGGACCGCAGACAGGCTATCAAAGGCCTAAAAATAACAAACAATAGGCTCATGGCAGTTTTACATCGGTTACATGGATACACGGGCAGGCAGCTTGGTGGTCAGTGGAGGAGTATTTAAAGTAGGGACCGCAGACAGGCTATCAAAGGCCTAAAATAACAAACAATAGGCTCATGGCTGTTTTACATCGGTTACATGGATACACGGGCAGGCAGCTTGGTGGTTAGTGGAGGAGTATTTAAAGTAGGGACCGCAGACAGGCTATCAAAGGCCTAAAATAACAAACAATAGGCTCATGGCAGTTTTACATCGGTTACATGGATACACAGGCAGCTTGGTGGTCAGTGGAGGAGTATTTAAAGTAGGGACCGCAGACAGGCTATTAAAGGCCTAAAATAACAAACAATAGGCTCATGGCAGTTTTACATCGGTTACATGGATACACAGGCAGCTTGGTGGTCAGTGGAGGAGTATTTAAAGTAGGGACCGCAGACAGGCTATCAAAGGCCTAAAATAGCAAACAATAGGCTCATGGCAGTTTTACATCGGTTACATGGATACACGGGCAGGCAGCTTGGTGGTCAGTGGATGAGTATTTAAAGTAGGGACCGCAGACAGGCTATCAAAGGCCTAAAATAACAAACAATAGGCTCATGGCAGTTTTACATCGGTTACATGGATACACGGGCAGGCAGCTTGGTGGTCAGTGGAGGAGTATTTAAAGTAGGGACCGCAGACAGGCTATCAAAGGCCTAAAAATAACAAACAATAGGCTTATGGCAGTTTTACATCGGTTACATGGATATACGGGCAGGCAGCTTGGTGGTCAGTGGAGGAGTATTTAAAGTAGGGACCGCAGACAGGCTATCAAAGCCCTAAAAATAACAAACAATAGGCTCATGGCAGTTTTACATCGGTTACATGGATACACGGGCAGGCAGCTTGGTGGTCAGTGGAGGAGTATTTAAAGTAGGGACCGCAGACAGGCTATCAAAGGCCTAAAATAACAAACAATAGGCTCATGGCTGTTTTACATCGGTTACATGGATACACGGGCAGGCAGCTTGGTGGTTAGTGGAGGAGTATTTAAAGTAGGGACCGCAGACAGGCTATCAAAGGCCTAAAATAACAAACAATAGGCTTATGGCAGTTTTACATCGGTTACATGGATACACGGGCAGGCAGCTTGGTGGTCAGTGGAGGAGTATTTAAAGTAGGGACCGCAGACAGGCTATCAAAGGCCTAAAATAACAAACAATAGGCTCATGGCTGTTTTACATCGGTTACATGGATACACGGGCAGGCAGCTTGGTGGTCAGTGGAGGAGTATTTAAAGTAGGGACCGCAGACAGGCTATCAAAGGCCTAAAATAACAAACAATAGGCTTATGGCAGTTTTACATCGGTTACATGGATACACGGGCAGGCAGCTTGGTGGTCAGTGGAGGAGTATTTAAAGTAGGGACCGCAGACAGGCTATCAAAGGCCTAAAATAACAAACAATAGGCTCATGGCAGTTTTACATCGGTTACATGGATACACAGGCAGCTTGGTGGTCAGTGGAGGAGTATTTAAAGTAGGGACCGCAGACAGGCTATCAAGGGCCTAAAATAACAAACAATAGGCTCATGGCTGTTTTACATCGGTTACATGGATACACGGGCAGGCAGCTTGGTGGTCAGTGGATGAGTATTTAAAGTAGGGACCGCAGACAGGCTATCAAAGGCCTAAAATAACAAACAATAGGCTCATGGCAGTTTTACATCGGTTACATGGATACACAGGCAGCTTGGTGGTCAGTGGAGGAGTATTTAAAGTAGGGACCGCAGACAGGCTATCAAAGGCCTAAAATAACAAACAATAGGCTCATGGCTGTTTTACATCGGTTACATGGATACACGGGCAGGCAGCTTGGTGGTCAGTGGAGGAGTATTTAAAGTAGGGACCGCAGACAGGCTATCAAGGGCCTAAAATAACAAACAATAGGCTCATGGCTGTTTTACATCGGTTACATGGATACACGGGCAGGCAGCTTGGTGGTGAGTGGATGAGTATTTAAAGTAGGGACCGCAGACAGGCTATCAAAGGCCTAAAATAACAAACAATAGGCTCATGGCTGTTTTACATCGGTTACATGGATACACGGGCAGGCAGCTTGGTGGTCAGTGGAGGAGTATTTAAAGTAGGGACCGCAGACAGGCTATCAAGGGCCTAAAATAGCAAACAATAGGCTCATGGCAGTTTTACATCGGTTACATGGATACACAGGCAGCTTGGTGGTCAGTGGAGGAGTATTTAAAGTAGGGACCGCAGACAGGCTATCAAAGGCCTAAAATAGCAAACAATAGGCTCATGGCAGTTTTACATCGGTTACATGGATACACGGGCAGGCAGCTTGGTGGTCAGTGGATGAGTATTTAAAGTAGGGACCGCAGACAGGCTATCAAAGGCCTAAAATAACAAACAATAGGCTCATGGCAGTTTTACATCGGTTACATGGATACACGGGCAGGCAGCTTGGTGGTCAGTGGAGGAGTATTTAAAGTAGGGACCGCAGACAGGCTATCAAAGGCCTAAAATAACAAACAATAGGCTCATGGCTGTTTTACATCGGTTACATGGATACACGGGCAGGCAGCTTGGTGGTCAGTGGAGGAGTTTTGCAAGGAGTGTCTGTCCCAGTACTCCCAAAATATAAATAGATGTTAATGTCTCGCAAAACAACCAAAAAAAAAAAAAAGGTGGCATACTTAGGTACAGGGGTGGGCTCATCTGCTGAGTTTCTGACATAGTAATTTGGCAGTAACTATTTAATGGTGCCAATATAGGACACAGACTACTTTAAGTTGCATCATAGATGTCTACAAATTTGTATTGTCAGTGCCAGACATTGAATGATGTCAGCGAATAGACTAAAGATTGGTGGAGCTGTGCGACATAATTTTGCACGTGGTAGAGAACAGTTTGAGCTGGGGGAGGGGGGAACTCTCTTGAGGCCGGCGGGACCGCCCCAGGGCCCCTCATGTTACAACGGTGTGTCTGACGTTGGGTGCGCACCACCACCGCCAGAGACACTACATTGTACTATGAGGGACCCAGTAGCAATGCCGTCAACCAAAAGCGAGCACACCCACCTCTTCAGACAAACAGCAGTCTCACGGGTGCTTGCGCCAAGTCGTGATACCACGGCCCCGTGTGGGGAGTTTGGCCATTTAGGGAGGTGTAAACATGTCGTATGCTGTACAATCAGCTGCAGCAAATTAGACATTAGAAAAGTAATTCACAGGCAAGAGCTTTTCATAGGAAAGCTAGGTGTCGGCCGGGCAAGGTGGGGCAAAAGATTTCGAAATCCAGTTGTGGTTCATTTTAATGAATGTTAGATCGTCAACATTTTGGGTAGCCAGACGAGTCCTTTTTTCGGTTAATATTGAACCTGCAGCACTGAATACTCTTTCTGATAGGACACTTGCTGCCGGGCAAGCAAGCTCCTGCAATGCATATTCTGCCAATTCTGGCCAGGTGTCTAATTTTGATGCCCAGTAATCAAATGGGAATGACGGTTGAGGGAGAACATCGATAAGGGATGAAAAATAGTTAGTAACCATACTGGACAAATGTTGTCTCCTGTCACTTTCAATTGATGCAGCAGTACCTGTCCTGTCTGCGGTCATAGCAAAATCACTCCACAACCTGGTCAGAAAACCCCTCTGTCCAACGCCACTTCTGATGTGTGCACCCCTAACACTCCTAGTCTGTTGCCCCCTTGAGCTCGTGTGAGAACGATCACGTGCGCTGTGTGCTGGGAATGCCTGAAGCAAACGGTCAACAAGAGTTGATTGTTTGGTTGCTAATATTAGTTCCAAGTTCTCATGTGGCATAATATTTTGCAATTTGCCTTTATAGCGTGGATCAAGGAGGCAGGCCAACCAGTAATCGTCATCGTTCATCATTTTCGTTATGCGTGTGTCCCTTTTTAGGATACGTAAGGCATAATCCGCCATGTGGGCCAAAGTTCCAGTTGTCAAATCTCCGGTTGTGATTGGGTGAGGGGCAGTTGCAGGCAAATCTACGTCACTTGTGTCCCTCAAAAAACCAGAACCCGGCCTTGACACGCAACCAATTTCCAGTGCCCCCGGGAAAGGTTCCGCATTAAAAATATACTCATCCCCATCATCCTCCTCGTCCTCCACCTCCTCTTCGCCCGCTACCTCGTCCTGTACACTGCCCTGACCAGACAATGGCTGACTGTCATCAAGGCTTTCCTCTTCCTCTGGTGCAGACGCCTGCTCCTTTATGTGCGTCAAACTTTGCATCAGCAGACGCATTAGGGGGATGCTCATGCTTATTATGGCGTTGTCTGCACTAACCAGCCGTGTGCATTCCTCAAAACACTGAAGGACTTGACACATGTCTTGTATCTTCGACCACTGCACACCTGACAACTCCATGTCTGCCATCCTACTGCCTGCCCGTGTATGTGTATCCTCCCACAAAAACATAACAGCCCGCCTCTGTTGGCACAGTCTCTGAAGCATGTGCAGTGTTGAGTTCCACCTTGTTGCAACGTCTATGATTAGGCGATGCTGGGGAAGGTTCAAAGACCGCTGATAGGTCTGCATACGGCTGGCGTGTACAGGCGAACGTCGGATATGTGAGCAAAGTCCACGCACTTTGAGGAGCAGGTCGGAGAACCCAGGATAAGTTTTCAATAAGCACTGCACCACCAGGTTTAAGGTGTGAGCCAGGCAAGGAATGTGTTTCAGTTGGGAAAGGGAGATGGCAGCCATGAAATTCCTTCCGTTATCACTAACTACCTTGCCTGCCTCAAGATCTACTGTGCCCAGCCACGACTGCGTTTCTTGTTGCAAGAACTCGGACAGAACTTCCGCGGTGTGTCTGTTGTCGCCCAAACACTTCATAGCCAATACAGCCTGCTGACGCTTGCCAGTAGCTGGCCCATAATGGGACAACTGGTGTGCAACAGTGTCATCTGCTGATGGAGTGGTTGGCCGACTGCGGTCTGTGGAAGAGCTGTAGCTTCTGCAGGAGGACGAGGAGGAGGAGGAGGAGGGGGTGCGAACGCCTACAGCCAACTGTTTCCTAGACCGTGGGCTAGGCACAACTGTCCCGAAATTGATGTCCCCTGTGGACCCTGCATCCACCACATTCACCCAGTGTGCCGTGATGGAAACATAACGTCCCTGGCCATGCCTACTGGTCCATGCATCTGTAGTCAGGTGCACCTTTGTACTCACAGATTGCCTGAGTGCATGGACGATGCGCTGTTTAACATGCTGGTGCAGGGCTGGGATGGCTTTTCTGGAAAAAAAGTGTCGACTGGGTAGCTCGTATCGGGGTTCAGCGTACTCCATCAGGGCTTTGAAAGCTTCGCTTTCAACTAACCGGTAGGGCATCATCTCTAACGAGATTAGTCTAGCTATGTGGGCGTTAAAACCCTGTGTACGCGGATGCGAGGATAAGTACTTCCTTTTTCTAACCAGAGTCTCATGTAGTGTGAGCTGAACTGGAGAGATGGAGATCGTGGAACTTGCGGGTGTGCCGGTGGACATGGCAGACTGAGAGACGGTTGGAGACGGTATTGTTTCCGCCGGTGCCCTAGATGCAATATTTCCGCCTACAAAACTGGTGATTCCCTGACCCTGACTGCTTTTGGCTGGCAAAGAAACCTGCACAGATACTGCCGGTGGTGCGGAAAATGGTGGCCTTACAGTGACGGAAGGGATGTTGCGTTGATGACTAGCTTCATTGGCCGAGGGTGCTACAACCTTAAGGGACGTTTGGTAGTTAGTCCAGGCTTGAAAATGCATGGTGGTTAAGTGTCTATGCATGCAACTAGTATTGAGACTTTTCAGATTCTGACCTCTGCTTAAGCTAGTAGAACATTTTTGACAGATGACTTTGCGCTGATCAATTGGATGTTGTTTAAAAAAATGCCAGACTGCACTCTTCCTAGCATCGGATCCCTTTTCAGGGATTGCAGACTGAGCTTTAACCGGATGGCAACGCTGTGCTCCAACAGGTTTTGGCTTTGACACGCGTTTTGGGCCAGATAGGGGCCCGGCAGATGGAACCTGTTGCGATGTTGATGCCTGCTGCGGCCCCTCCTCCACCTCTGCTTCTGAACTACTGCTGCCTGCACCCTGTTCCCTCAATGGCTGCCAATCGGGGTCAACAACCGGGTCATCTATTACCTCCTCTTCGAGCTCGTGTGCAACTTCGTCTGTGTCACTGTGTCGGTCTGTGGTATAGCGTTCGTGGCGGGGCAACATAGTCTCATCAGGGTCTGATTGTGGATCTGTACCCTGAGAGGGCAATGTGGTGGTCTGAGTCAAAGGAGCAGCATAGTACTCTGGCTGTGGCTGTGCATCAGTGCACTCCATGTCAGAATCTACTTGTAATGGGCATGGCCTGTTAAGTGTTTCACTTTCTAAGCCAGGGACGGTATGTGTAAAGAGCTCCATGGAGTGACCCGTTGTGTCGCCTGCTGCATCCTTCTCTCTTGTTGTAGTTTTTGCTGAGGAGGACAAGGAAGCGACTTGTCCCTGACCGTGAACATCCACAAGCGACGCGCTGCTTTTACATTTACCAGTTTCAGAAGAGGAGGCAAAAGAGCTAGAGGCTGAGTCTGCAATGTAAGCCAAAACTTGCTGTTGCTGCTCCGGCTTTAATAGTGTTTTTCCTACTCCCAGAAAAGAGAGCGTTCGAGGCCTTGTGTAGCCAGACGACGAAACTGGCTCCACAGCTCCAGACTTAGGTGGAATATTTTTATCCCCACGACCACCTGATGCTCCACTACCACTACCATCATTACCAGCTGACAATGAACGCCCACGGCCACGACCTCTTGCACCAGACTTCCTCATTGTTTTAAAAAATTAACCAAAGTAACTTTATTTGTTGCTGTCAAACAACTTACACGGTGAGCTATAACTTCAGTATGATTTCTATATCCCTTAACAGGTTGGTGAGACCACAAGGAAAATCAGACACACACGCAGGACTGTCACTCAAGCACTAATGTCAATATTATTCTCCCACCTAATTTTTTTTTTTTTTTTCAGGGAGACTTTAGAAACCAAATAAGATAAAATGTTTTTTTCAGGGACAATTTAGAAACCAAATACTAATAAAAAAATAAAAAAAATAAAATAGCCTTTCTATGGCCCACAATTAGAGAGAGAGAGGTGGCACACCCAGGAGTCAAGACTGGCACACAAGCTGAAAGGGCAATATTACTCTCCCACTGTTTTTTTTATATATTTTTTTTTTTTCAGGGAGACTTTAGAAACCAAATAATATTAAAAAAAGGAAAAAAATAAATAGGCTTTCTATGGCCCACAATTAGAGAGAGAGAGGTGGCACACCCAGGAGTCAAGACTGGCACACAAGCTGAAAGGGCAATATTACTCTCCCACTGTTTTTTTATGTATTTTTTTTTTTCAGGGAGACTTTAGAAACCAAATAATATTAAACAAAGCAAAAAAATAAATAGGCTTTCTATGGCCCACAATTAGAGAGAGAGAGGTGGCACACCCAGGAGTCAAGACTGGCACACAAGCTGAAAGGGCAATATTACTCTCCCACTGTTTTTTTATGTATTTTTTTTTTTCAGGGAGACTTTAGAAACCAAATAATATTAAAAAAAGCAAAAAAATAAATAGGCTTTCTATGGCCCACAATTAGAGAGAGGTGGCACACCCAGGAGTCAAGACTGGCACACAAGCTGAAAGGGCAATATTACTCTCCCACTGTTTTTTTATGTATTTTTTTTTCAGGGAGACTTTAGAAACCAAATAATATTAAAAAAAGCAAAAAAAATAAATAGGCTTTCTATGGCCCACAATTAGAGAGAGAGAGAGGTGGCACACCCAGGAGTCAAGACTGGCACACAAGCTGAAAGGGCAATATTACTCTCCCACTGTTTTTTTATGTATTTTTTTTTTCAGGGAGACTTTAGAAACCAAATAATATTAAAAAAAGCAAAAAAATAAATAGGCTTTCTATGGCCCACAATTAGAGAGAGAAAGAGGTGGCACACCCAGGAGTCAAGACTGGCACACAAGCTGAAAGGGCAATATTACTCTCCCACTGTTTTTTTATGTATTTTTTTTTTCAGGGAGACTTTAGAAACCAAATAATATTAAAAAAAGCAAAAAATAAATAGGCTTTCTATGGCCCACAATTAGAGAGAGGTGGCACACCCAGGAGTCAAGACTGGCACACAAGCTGAAAGGGCAATATTACTCTCCCACTGTTTTTTTATGTATTTTTTTTTTTTCAGGGAGACTTTAGAAACCAAATAATATTAAAAAAAGCAAAAAAATAAATAGGCTTTCTATGGCCCACAATTAGAGAGAGAGAGGTGGCACACCCAGGAGTCAAGACTGGCACACAAGCTGAAAGGGCAATATTACTCTCCCACTGTTTTTTTATGTATTTTTTTTTTTCAGGGAGACTTTAGAAACCAAATAATATTAAACAAAGCAAAAAAATAAATAGGCTTTCTATGGCCCACAATTAGAGAGAGAGAGGTGGCACACCCAGGAGTCAAGACTGGCACACAAGCTGAAAGGGCAATATTACTCTCCCACTGTTTTTTTATGTATTTTTTTTTTCAGGGAGACTTTAGAAACCAAATAATATTAAAAAAAGCAAAAAAATAAATAGGCTTTCTATGGCCCACAATTAGAGAGAGGTGGCACACCCAGGAGTCAAGACTGGCACACAAGCTGAAAGGGCAATATTACTCTCCCACTGTTTTTTTATGTATTTTTTTTTTCAGGGAGACTTTAGAAACCAAATAATATTAAAAAAAGCAAAAAAATAAATAGGCTTTCTATGGCCCACAATTAGAGAGAGAGAGAGGTGGCACACCCAGGAGTCAAGACTGGCACACAAGCTGAAAGGGCAATATTACTCTCCCACTGTTTTTTTATGTATTTTTTTTTTCAGGGAGACTTTAGAAACCAAATAATATTAAAAAAAGCAAAAAAATAAATAGGCTTTCTATGGCCCACAATTAGAGAGAGAGAGAGGTGGCACACCCAGGAGTCAAGACTGGCACACAAGCTGAAAGGGCAATATTACTCTGCCACTGTTTTTTTATGTATTTTTTTTTTCAGGGAGACTTTAGAAACCAAATAATATTAAAAAAAGCAAAAAAATAAATAGGCTTTCTATGGCCCACAATTAGAGAGAGGTGGCACACCCAGGAGTCAAGACTGGCACACAAGCTGAAAGGGCAATATTACTCTCCCACTGTTTTTTTATGTATTTTTTTTTTTTCAGGGAGACTTTAGAAACCAAATAATATTAAAAAAAGCAAAAAAATAAATAGGCTTTCTATGGCCCACAATTAGAGAGAGAGAGGTGGCACACCCAGGAGTCAAGACTGGCACACAAGCTGAAAGGGCAATATTACTCTCCCACTGTTTTTTTATGTATTTTTTTTTTTCAGGGAGACTTTAGAAACCAAATAATATTAAACAAAGCAAAAAAATAAATAGGCTTTCTATGGCCCACAATTAGAGAGAGAGAGGTGGCACACCCAGGAGTCAAGACTGGCACACAAGCTGAAAGGGCAATATTACTCTCCCACTGTTTTTTTATGTATTTTTTTTTTTCAGGGAGACTTTAGAAACCAAATAATATTAAAAAAAGCAAAAAAATAAATAGGCTTTCTATGGCCCACAATTAGAGAGAGGTGGCACACCCAGGAGTCAAGACTGGCACACAAGCTGAAAGGGCAATATTACTCTCCCACTGTTTTTTTATGTATTTTTTTTTTCAGGGAGACTTTAGAAACCAAATAATATTAAAAAAAGCAAAAAAATAAATAGGCTTTCTATGGCCCACAATTAGAGAGAGAGAGAGGTGGCACACCCAGGAGTCAAGACTGGCACACAAGCTGAAAGGGCAATATTACTCTCCCACTGTTTTTTTATGTATTTTTTTTTTCAGGGAGACTTTAGAAACCAAATAATATTAAAAAAAGCAAAAAAATAAATAGGCTTTCTATGGCCCACAATTAGAGAGAGAGAGAGGTGGCACACCCAGGAGTCAAGACTGGCACACAAGCTGAAAGGGCAATATTACTCTCCCACTGTTTTTTTATGTATTTTTTTTTTCAGGGAGACTTTAGAAACCAAATAATATTAATAAAAGCAAAAAAATAAATAGGCTTTCTATGGCCCACAATTAGAGAGAGGTGGCACACCCAGGAGTCAAGACTGGCACACAAGCTGAAAGGGCAATATTACTCTCCCACTGTTTTTTTATGTATTTTTTTTTTTTCAGGGAGACTTTAGAAACCAAATAATATTAAAAAAAGCAAAAAAATAAATAGGCTTTCTATGGCCCACAATTAGAGAGAGAGAGGTGGCACACCCAGGAGTCAAGACTGGCACACAAGCTGAAAGGGCAATATTACTCTCCCACTGTTTTTTTATGTATTTTTTTTTTTCAGGGAGACTTTAGAAACCAAATAATATTAAACAAAGCAAAAAAATAAATAGGCTTTCTATGGCCCACAATTAGAGAGAGAGAGGTGGCACACCCAGGAGTCAAGACTGGCACACAAGCTGAAAGGGCAATATTACTCTCCCACTGTTTTTTTATGTATTTTTTTTTTTCAGGGAGACTTTAGAAACCAAATAATATTAAAAAAAGCAAAAAAATAAATAGGCTTTCTATGGCCCACAATTAGAGAGAGGTGGCACACCCAGGAGTCAAGACTGGCACACAAGCTGAAAGGGCAATATTACTCTCCCACTGTTTTTTTATGTATTTTTTTTTTCAGGGAGACTTTAGAAACCAAATAATATTAAAAAAAGCAAAAAAATAAATAGGCTTTCTATGGCCCACAATTAGAGAGAGAGAGAGGTGGCACACCCAGGAGTCAAGACTGGCACACAAGCTGAAAGGGCAATATTACTCTCCCACTGTTTTTTTATGTATTTTTTTTTTCAGGGAGACTTTAGAAACCAAATAATATTAAAAAAAGCAAAAAAATAAATAGGCTTTCTATGGCCCACAATTAGAGAGAGGTGGCACACCCAGGAGTCAAGACTGGCACACAAGCTGAAAGGGCAATATTACTCTCCCACTGTTTTTTTATGTTTTTTTTTTTTTTCAGGGAGACTTTAGAAACCAAATAATATTAAAAAAAGCAAAAAAATAAATAGGCTTTCTATGGCCCACAATTAGAGAGAGAGAGGTGGCACACCCAGGAGTCAAGACTGGCACACAAGCTGAAAGGGCAATATTACTCTCCCACTGTTTTTTTATGTATTTTTTTTTTTCAGGGAGACTTTAGAAACCAAATAATATTAAACAAAGCAAAAAAATAAATAGGCTTTCTATGGCCCACAATTAGAGAGAGAGAGGTGGCACACCCAGGAGTCAAGACTGGCACACAAGCTGAAAGGGCAATATTACTCTCCCACTGTTTTTTTATGTATTTTTTTTTTCAGGGAGACTTTAGAAACCAAATAATATTAAAAAAAGCAAAAAAATAAATAGGCTTTCTATGGCCCACAATTAGAGAGAGGTGGCACACCCAGGAGTCAAGACTGGCACACAAGCTGAAAGGGCAATATTACTCTCCCACTGTTTTTTTATGTATTTTTTTTTTCAGGGAGACTTTAGAAACCAAATAATATTAAAAAAAGCAAAAAAATAAATAGGCTTTCTATGGCCCACAATTAGAGAGAGAGAGAGAGGTGGCACACCCAGGAGTCAAGACTGGCACACAAGCTGAAAGGGCAATATTACTCTCCCACTGTTTTTTTATGTATTTTTTTTTTCAGGGAGACTTTAGAAACCAAATAATATTAAAAAAAGCAAAAAAATAAATAGGCTTTCTATGGCCCACAATTAGAGAGAGGTGGCACACCCAGGAGTCAAGACTGGCACACAAGCTGAAAGGGCAATATTACTCTCCCACTGTTTTTTTATGTATTTTTTTTTTTCAGGGAGACTTTAGAAACCAAATAATATTAAAAAAAGCAAAAAAATAAATAGGCTTTCTATGGCCCACAATTAGAGAGAGAGAGGTGGCACACCCAGGAGTCAAGACTGGCACACAAGCTGAAAGGGCAATATTACTCTCCCACTGTTTTTTTATGTATTTTTTTTTTTCAGGGAGACTTTAAAAACCAAATAATATTAAACAAAGCAAAAAAATAAATAGGCTTTCTATGGCCCACAATTAGAGAGAGAGAGGTGGCACACCCAGGAGTCAAGACTGGCACACAAGCTGAAAGGGCAATATTACTCTCCCACTGTTTTTTTATGTATTTTTTTTTTCAGGGAGACTTTAGAAACCAAATAATATTAAAAAAAAGCAAAAAAATAAATAGGCTTTCTATGGCCCACAATTAGAGAGAGGTGGCACACCCAGGAGTCAAGACTGGCACACAAGCTGAAAGGGCAATATTACTCTCCCACTGTTTTTTTATGTATTTTTTTTTTTCAGGGAGACTTTAGAAACCAAATAATATTAAAAAAAGCAAAAAAATAAATAGGCTTTCTATGGCCCACAATTAGAGAGAGAGAGGTGGCACACCCAGGAGTCAAGACTGGCACACAAGCTGAAAGGGCAATATTACTCTCCCACTGTTTTTTTATGTATTTTTTTTTTTCAGGGAGACTTTAGAAACCAAATAATATTAAACAAAGCAAAAAAATAAATAGGCTTTCTATGGCCCACAATTAGAGAGAGGTGGCACACCCAGGAGTCAAGACTGGCACACAAGCTGAAAGGGCAATATTACTCTCCCACTGTTTTTTTATGTATTTTTTTTTTTCAGGGAGACTTTAGAAACCAAATAATATTAAAAAAAGCAAAAAAATAAATAGGCTTTCTATGGCCCACAATTAGAGAGAGGTGGCACACCCAGGAGTCAAGACTGGCACACAAGCTGAAAGGGCAATATTACTCTCCCACTGTTTTTTTATGTATTTTTTTTTTCAGGGAGACTTTAGAAACCAAATAATATTAAAAAAAGCAAAAAAATAAATAGGCTTTCTATGGCCCACAATTAGAGAGAGAGAGAGGTGGCACACCCAGGAGTCAAGACTGGCACACAAGCTGAAAGGGCAATATTACTCTCCCACTGTTTTTTTATGTATTTTTTTTTTCAGGGAGACTTTAGAAACCAAATAATATTAAACAAAGCAAAAAAATAAATAGGCTTTCTATGGCCCACAATTAGAGAGAGAGAGGTGGCACACCCAGGAGTCAAGACTGGCACACAAGCTGAAAGGGCAATATTACTCTCCCACTGTTTTTTTATGTATTTTTTTTTTCAGGGAGACTTTAGAAACCAAATAATATTAAAAAAAGCAAAAAAATAAATAGGCTTTCTATGGCCCACAATTAGAGAGAGGTGGCACACCCAGGAGTCAAGACTGGCACACAAGCTGAAAGGGCAATATTACTCTCCCACTGTTTTTTTATGTATTTTTTTTTTTTCAGGGAGACTTTAGAAACCAAATAATATTAAAAAAAGCAAAAAAATAAATAGGCTTTCTATGGCCCACAATTAGAGAGAGAGAGGTGGCACACCCAGGAGTCAAGACTGGCACACAAGCTGAAAGGGCAATATTACTCTCCCACTGTTTTTTTATGTATTTTTTTTTCAGGGAGACTTTAGAAACCAAATAATATTAAACAAAGCAAAAAAATAAATAGGCTTTCTATGGCCCACAATTAGAGAGAGAGAGGTGGCACACCCAGGAGTCAAGACTGGCACACAAGCTGAAAGGGCAATATTACTCTCCCACTGTTTTTTTATGTATTTTTTTTTTCAGGGAGACTTTAGAAACCAAATAATATTAAAAAAAGCAAAAAAATAAATAGGCTTTCTATGGCCCACAATTAGAGAGAGGTGGCACACCCAGGAGTCAAGACTGGCACACAAGCTGAAAGGGCAATATTACTCTCCCACTGTTTTTTTATGTATTTTTTTTTTTCAGGGAGACTTTAGAAACCAAATAATATTAAAAAAAGCAAAAAAATAAATAGGCTTTCTATGGCCCACAATTAGAGAGAGAGAGGTGGCACACCCAGGAGTCAAGACTGGCACACAAGCTGAAAGGGCAATATTACTCTCCCACTGTTTTTTTATGTATTTTTTTTTTCAGGGAGACTTTAGAAACCAAATAATATTAAACAAAGCAAAAAAATAAATAGGCTTTCTATGGCCCACAATTAGAGAGAGAGAGGTGGCACACCCAGGAGTCAAGACTGGCACACAAGCTGAAAGGGCAATATTACTCTCCCACTGTTTTTTTATGTATTTTTTTTTTCAGGGAGACTTTAGAAACCAAATAATATTAAACAAAGCAAAAAAATAAATAGGCTTTCTATGGCCCACAATTAGAGAGAGAGAGGTGGCACACCCAGGAGTCAAGACTGGCACACAAGCTGAAAGGGCAATATTACTCTCCCACTGTTTTTTTATGTATTTTTTTTTTTCAGGGAGACTTTAGAAACCAAATAATATTAAAAAAAGCAAAAAAATAAATAGGCTTTCTATGGCCCACAATTAGAGAGAGAGAGGTGGCACACCCAGGAGTCAAGACTGGCACACAAGCTGAAAGGGCAATATTACTCTCCCACTGTTTTTTTTATGTATTTTTTTTTTTTTTACGGAGACTTTAGAAACCCAATAATATTAAAAAAAACAAAAAAAAAATAGGCTTTGTATGGCCCACTGAATGAGAGATGGCACACACAGGAGTGGCACACAAGCCCTGACTGAGGCCAATATTTTTCTCCCACTGATTGATGTAGTGTTTTTGTGTTGAGGTAGATTTTAGAACACAAATCAAGAAAAAAAATAAATAGGCTTTCTATGGCCCACTCAGTGAGAGATGGCACACACAGGGATGGCACTGTAGCAGAAATGCCAATCTTAATCTTCCACAAAAAAAAAAAAAACAGGGACTGTCCTACAATTACTATCTCCCTGCAGTAATGTAAGCCAGGTATGGCAGGCAGCAATAGGAGTGGACTGATGCACAAATTAAATAAAAAGTGTGGACAAACAAAAAAGATAGCTGTGCAGAAAGGAAGGAACAAGAGGATATGTGCTTTGAAAAAAGCAGTTGGTTTGCACAGTGGCGTACACACAGCAATACAGCTATCACGGAGCCTTCTAGGGCAGCCCAATGAGCTACAGCGCTGAGAGAAAAAAAAAATGTAGCTTCCAGTGTCCCTGCACACCGAAGGTGGTGTTGGACAGTGGAAATCGCTACAGCACAAGCGGTTTGGTGGTTAGTGGACCCTGCCTAACGCTCTCCCTGCTTCTGACGAAGCGGCAGCAACCTCTCCCTCAGCTCAGATCAGCAGCAGTAAGATGGCGGTCGGCGGGAACGCCCCTTTATAGCCCCTGTGACGCCGCAGACAGCAAGCCAATCACTGCAATGCCCTTCTCTAAGATGGTGGGGACCAGGACCTATGTCATCACGCTGCCCACACTCTGCGTTCACCTTCATTGGCTGAGAAATGGCGCTTTTCGCGTCATT
Source organism: Ranitomeya variabilis (assembly GCF_051348905.1). Classification (NCBI taxonomy): domain Eukaryota; kingdom Metazoa; phylum Chordata; class Amphibia; order Anura; family Dendrobatidae; genus Ranitomeya; species Ranitomeya variabilis. The sequence goes on from NC_135232.1 coordinate 72,402,621, forward strand.
GAAGCGCGACTTTGGCGCGAAAGTCGCGTACCGCATGGCCGACAAGCACAGGGGTCGGATCGGGTTTCATGAGACGCCGACTTAGCCAAAAGTCGGCGACTTTTGAAAATGAACGACCCGTTTCGCTCAACCCTAGTGGTGAGTGGTGTTTTAATGGGCCTGGATTATGTGTGGTTTTACGAACAGCCGAAAGAGCTGGTTGAAGACTTACCATTTAAATGGATGAGCCCGTGCTTTGTATGGACTGGTTATTTTCCATTTTTTGTCAAGTCTTTTTGTACCCAGAAGAGGCTGTTTTGTTTTGTTAACCAGACAGTTTATGGACATTTAATAATTAATTTGTTCGTTTTGAACTGACGAACTGAATCCTTGTGTGTGAACCAGCAGAGCCGATGTGAGAGCCGATCCCTCACAATTGGTGCTGTGAATGAGGGCAGAAATCCCAGAGGACAGGTGACTGCTGTCTGGAAACTGCATGTCCTGGGTCAATGCAGTTGTAGCAGTGCAAGCGCAGCCTGAAACCACGATGAAGCTGATTAAACAACTTATACAGGCAAATCTGCAGCAGCAAGCTCAGCAGGAGACTAACAAACTGTTGATACAACCTGTGGCAACTAATACAGCAGCAGCAACTACAGCAGCAGCAGGCACAGATGATGCTCCTGGCAGAGGCAATCATTGTCTTAGAAGCAGGGCTGGTTTTAGAGAAAGTGGGGCCCTGGGCAAAAGTTTAAAGTGGGTCCCAAATGCTCACATATTCCAAATCACACAAATATTTTGGTTGTATTTACAGGTGCAGAATTCAGGCCGTTAATCAAGCGTGATCAACAAAAATGAAGTCGTTCGACGCTTGTTCCTGAGTTTGTTTAAACTGACTGAGGAAGAATGATGGGGACAGATAGTCCTTGATGCAGTATAATGCAGGTCCCATATAGTACATATAGTATAATGCACTCCCCATGGCCTTTGATAGAGTATACTGCAGCCCCCTTCAGAGTATACTGCAGCCACACCCCACACACAGTATAATGCAGCCCCTCCCTACACAAACAACATAATTCAGCCCTCCACTCACAGTATAATGCAGCCCCTCTCCACACACAGAATAATGCACCTCCCCACACACACTGTATAGTGCAGCCCCCACACACAGTATAATGCAGCCCCCTATATATACCTACCCCTCTTCCTTGTTCCCCGCGCTGCTCCAGGCTCTGTTCCGGTCTCATTGGCTCCACTGCTGGCACAGCGTGGCGCACAATGAAGTGACGTCTTCATGCGCCCACTGAGTCACAAGCAGAGAGGGACTGATGGGAGAGGGAGTGTCATCTGACGCTCCCCTCTCCATCACTGCTTTCAACTGTATCGGCATCTATGATAAGAGATAAGTTGAATGAGCGACGGGTGAGAGGCACTGGGCCCCATGGCGGCCATGTGGTGTGCTGCTATTAGTCGTATGCCACTGGCTGGAGGCCGCTGGAGGAGCGGGGACCATAGGCAGCTGCCTGGTCTGCCTGCCTCTAACCCTGACCCTGCTTAGAAGAAGCAACACCTCCCGCCTGAAGCGATGAGACCCAGGTGAGGAAAACCGTGAGATGGGGCGTTGTAAAAGATGTTTCCTGGGAATGACGTTGAGTCATTCCTGGCCGTGTTTGAGAGGGTGGCAGATCGTGAAAGACTGTGACTGGGGCAGTGGGTGGAGGTTCTAGCACCCTATCTGACCAAGGAGCCACAGAAAATGTACTTTGCAAGATGCCAAAGAGTATGATAAACTTAAGGCTGAGATCTTGACAAAGCTGAGCGTAACCCTGGCAGTCAGGGCACAACGTCTCCACCTCTGGGACTTTCACAGGGACAAATCTCCCCGGTCGCAAATGTTTGACCGTCTGCACCTAGATCAGAAGTGGCTGCAGCCAGAGACTTGTTCCCCATTTGTTTCCTTCTCATTGTCAAAGACCATGGCCAGGAGGGTCGTAACTGAAATACCTAATCTGTTATCTTTTTGTCACAAACAGTCCTCTGCTGCCCTCTATCATCCGGACAATTACACAATTGATGAGTAGTGTTGACCGATACCTTCTGATATTGAAAAGTATCGGTATCGGATTAGATCGGCCGATATTCAAAAAATATCGAATATTGCCGATACCGATACCCGATACCAATGCAAGTCAATGGGACCAAAATATCGGAATTAAAATAAACCCTTTCTTTCCAAGTAGGTTCATTCTACATGAAGGAAAAGAACTAAGAATAATGTAGGATGTATTGGGGGACGTGGAAGAGACATTAAAGGCATAGAGGTTTATCCCAATCAAATGGAATAGCAGGAATTATTATTTATTTAGTCCTACAGGGGGAGCTTGTCCTATTGGCACTACAGAACCAGCCTTGATTGCTAGTTCCCGCAGCCCACATAGGAAGCACCTAAACTGCAGGCACCATAGAATCGGCTAACCCGACCGGAACAATACAGGACAATGTATTGGAGGCAAACTGACCTTGACACTACCCGGAAACAGCTGGCGTGCTGGAACCGGGCTGGGCAGGAGGGAGTACCCATGCCAAAGACACTTCTGAGCAGCAACTGGCGGTGTTGGAGCCCAGGGAATAAAGGAGAAGCAGAGTGTAGGCTGAGGCCTAATTGGAGCAAGTTGAAAGGGAACCTTTAACCCCCCCAGGCGTTAGCAACTAGAAGAGCCACCTTGTGCAGCAGTAATGCTGCACAAGGAAAAGGTGGCTCTTTTAATTATGCTCCTTGCACACGCTGAACGAAACACTTAGAAAATTAGGCCCCTCATACCGTGAAACCGTCCCGGAGGTGGGACTTTCCTTCTTAATGAGACACAGCACAGCTGTCATTCATGCCCCCTTAGCGCCGGGCGCAGCCTTCTGAGCGTTGTTTGTTTGTGCACCGGAGTCTGCGCTGTTATGTTATCCCTTGGCCTTGCGCAGTGCATATCTTAGCCTCTCTAACTCATCTCCTTCCGCCTTCTTCAGACTGTGCGGCGTCAGCTGATCCATAATCACATGCCATGGCAGTGACACCGCACAGTCTGAAGAAGGCGGAAGGAGATGAGTGAGAGGCCAAGATATGCACTGGGCATGCCCATGAATCCCAGCCCCGCAGTGTGAATAAATAAGACACTGTGGGGCATGTTCTCGGGCATGGCAGCCGCACAGGCACAGCCAGCCTGACACCAAATGATGTCAGAAGACGGGCAGCGCTAACTGCGCATGCCCAAGGTTGAACATAACAGCGCAGGCTCCGGGACCGATTCAAACAACGCTGAGGAGGCGGCTCACGGCGACAAGGGGATAGGAATGACGGCTGTGCTGTGTCTCATTAAGAAGGAAAGTCCCACTTCCGTAACGGTTTGAAGGTACAAGGGGACACATTTTATAAGCTTTAACTTCAGCATGTGCAAGGAGAAAACTAAAAGAGCCACCTTGTCCAAATGCAGCATTAGTGCTGTACAAGGTGGCTCTTCTAGTTACAAACGCCTGGGGGGGACAGATTCCCTTTAATTTCTATTGTGTCAGCGTGGAGGTCGCAGGACACATTGCCGGATACACAGCTGGGGAACAGCTGATGTTACTGAAACCCAATAACACGGCAGCAAGTGTTGACTGTGCAAACGGCACTTCCGGGCAGCAAATGGCGGTGTTGGAGCCCAGGGACAGCAGGAGGAGCAGACTTGAGCGATTGCTGCACACACAGCAGGGGAGCAGCTGGCGTTACTGAACCCCACTAACACTGGAGCTTGTGTTTTTCTCTGTGCAGACAGCACGTCCGGGCAGCAACTGGCGGTTTTGGAGCCCAGGGATTACAGAAAAAAAGTGTGTAGGCCGAAGCCTAATTGGAGCAAGTTAAATTTCTGAAGTTGTGTGAGTTTGGAGGGAGCAGGAGCAATTGCCGCACACACAGCAGGGGAGCAGCTGGCGTTACTGAACCCCACTAACACTGGAGCTTGTGTTTTTCTCTGTGCAGACAGCACTTCCGGGCAGCAACTGGCGGTATTGGAGCCCATGGATTACAGAAAAAAGAGTGTAGACCGAAGCGTAATTGGAGCAAGTTTAATTTCTGAAGTTGCGTGAGTTTGGAGGGAGCAGGAGCAATTGCCGCACACACAGCAGGGGAGCAGCTGGCGTTACTGAACCCCACTAACACTGGAGCTTGTGTTTTTCTCTGTGCAGACAGCACTTTCGGGCAGCAACTGGCAGTATTGGAGCCCAGGGGCAGCAGGAGGAGCAGACTTGAGTGATTGCCGCACACACAGCAGGGGAGCAGCTGGCGTTACTGAACCCCACTAACACTGGAGCTTGTGTTTTTCTCTGTGCAGACAGCACTTCCGGGCAGCATCTGGCGGTATTGGAGCCCAGGGACAGCAGGAGGAGCAGACTTGAGTGATTGCCGCACACCCAGCAGGGGAGCAGCTGGCGTTAATGAACCCCACTAACACTGGAGCTTGTGTTTTTCTCTGTGCAGACAGCACTTCCGGGCAGCAACTGGCGGTATTGGAGCCAAGGGATTACAGAAAAAAAGAGTGTAGGCCGAAGCATAATTGGAGCAAGTTTAATTTCTGAAGTTGTGTGAGTTTGGAGGGAGCAGGAGCAATTGCCGCACACACAGCAGGGATGCAGTTGGCGTTACTGAACCCCAATAACACTGGAGCTTGTGTTTTTCTCTGTGCAGACAGCACTTCCGGGCAGCAACTGGCGGTATTGGAGCCCAGGGACAGCAGGAGGAGCAGACTTGAGTGATTGCTGCACACACAGCAGGGAAGCAGCTGGCGTTACTGAACCCCACTAACACTGGAGCTTGTGTTTTTCTCTGTGCAGACAGCACTTCCAGGCAGCAACTGGCGGTATTGGAGCCCAGTGACAGCAGGAGGAGCAGACTTGAGTGATTGCCGCACACACAGCAGGGGAGCAGCTGGCGTTACTGAACCCCAGTAACACTGGAGCTTGTGTTTTTCTCTGTGCAGACAGCACTTCCGGGCAGCAACTGGTGTTATTGGAGCCCAGGGACAGCAGGAGGAGCAGACTTGAGTGATTGCCGCACACACAGCAGGGGAGCACCTGGCGTTACTGAACCCCACTAACACTGGAGCTTGTGTTTTTCTCTGTGCAGACAGCACTTCCGGGCAGCAACTGGCGGTATTGGAGCCCAGGGACAGCAGGAGGAGCAGACTTGAGTGATTGCCGCACACACAGCAGGGGAGCAGCTGGCGTTACTGAACCCCACTAACACTGGAGCTTGTGTTTTTCTCTGTGCAGACAGCACTTCCGGGCAGCAACTGGTGGTATTGGAGCCCAGGGACAGCAGGAGGAGCAGAGTGTAGGCCGAGGCCTGCACTCGAGGCAGTTTAATATCTGTTGTAGTGTCAGCGTGGTGATTGCAGGACACATTGCCGAACACACAGCTGGGGATCAGCTGACGTTACTGAAACCCAATAACACAGCAGCAAGTGTTCACTGTGCAAATGGCACTTCTGGGCAGCAACTGGCGGTATTGGAGTCCAGGGACAGCAGGAGGAGCAGAGGCCTACTTGGAGGCAGTTGAAAGGGAACCTTTAACCCCCCCAGGCGTTTGTAACTGAAAGAGCCACCTTGTGCAGCATTAATGCCGCACAAAGAAAAGTTGTCTCTTTTATTTATGCTCCTTGCAAACGCAGAACTAAACACTTGTATAATGTGTCCCCTGGTACCATGAAACTGTCCTGGAGGTGGGATTTTCCTTTGTACTGAGACGCAACACAGCCGTCATTCCTACCCCCTTGGTGCCTCCTCAGCGTTGCTTGAAACTGTCCCGGAGCCTGCGCTGTTATGTTAAACCTTGGTGATGCGCTGCCCGTCTTCTGACATCATTTTGTGTCAGGCTGACTGCGCCTGTGCAGCTGCCCTGCCCGAGATCCCGCCTCACAGTGTCTTCTGATTTAATCATACTGCGGGGCTGGGATTCATGGCCATGCGCAGTGCATATCTTCGCCTCTCACTCATCTCCTTCCGGCTTCTTCAGACTGTGCGTCGTTACGGCCGTGGCATTCGATTAAGGATCAGCTGACGGCACACAGTTTGAAGAAGGCGGAGGGAGATGAGTGAGCGCCTGAGGTGAAGATATGCACTGCGCAAGGCCATGAATCCCAGCCCCGCAGTGTGAATAAATCAGAAAACGGCACTTCTGGGCAGCAACTGGCGGTATTGGAGCCCAGGGACAGCAGGAGGAGCAGAGTGTAGGCCGAGGCCTGCACTCGAGGCAGTTTAATATCTGTTGTAGTGCCAGCATGGCGGTCGCAAGACACATTGCCGGACACACAGCTGGGGATCAGCTGACGTTACTGAAACCCAAGAACACTGGGTCATGTGTTGACTGAGCAGACGGCACTTCTGAGCAGCAACTGGCAGTGTTGGAGCCCAGGGATTGCAGTTCAGGTGGTAGAAACATGAATACAACAGGAGACCTGGATACTGTAGCCAACCAATTATTTAATCTGGAAGAGGACTGGCAAATTCCTGCGAGATTCAGGCCTTGTTCATTTTCAGAAAAGTAAGCCGGTCAACGTTATCGGAGGATAGTCGCATGCGACGGTCTGTTAGTACACCACCTGCGGCACTAAAGACGCGTTCCGATAATACACTAGCAGTGGGGCAAGCCAGCACCTCCAATGCATACTGGCTAAGCTCTGGCCATGTATCTGGCTTAGAGACCCAAAAGTTGAAGGGGGACGAGCCGTCTGGGAGTACACTGAGAGGGCAAGACATGTAGTTTGTCACCATCTGACGGAAACGTTGCCTCCTGCTGACTGGAGCCATCTGTGATGGTGTAGACATTTGTGGCGGGCACACAAAGCTGTGCCACAGTTGGGCCATACTGGTCTTGCCTTGTGCTGAGGCACTGCTTCTGCTCCCTCTTTGTGCAGAGCTTCCTCCACTGCCTCGATGCACTGAGCTGCTTTGTAAAGCACTAGCAGCAGTGCTCTCAGTTGGACTGGAGAAGATGATGGAATTCACCAGTGTGTCTTGGTACTCCTGCATTTTATGCTCCTGATTCAACGGTGTTATGAGGCTTTGTAAGTTGTCCCGGTAGCGAGGATCTAGGAGGGTGTACACCCAATAATCAGCTGTGTTGAGAATGTGGGCGATGAGGCGGTCGTTTCTCAGGCACTGCAGCATGAAATCAACCATGTGCTGTAGACTTCCAAATGGCCAAGAAACGCTGTCCCCTGCTTGAGGCGTGATCTCTGCCTGCTCTGCATCACCCCACCCTCGCTCTACACACTGACTACTGGAGAATTGTGTTACTCCCTCCTCTGGACAGATGTCTTCCTCCTCCATTGACTCCTCCTCATCCTCAAAAAGTGTCCCCTGCCTAGGCCTTTGTGAGGAACCACGTTGCGCTGACTGTCCAGAAGCTGATGGAATTGGTGACTCCTCATCCTCCACCTCTTCCACAACATCATCCCTTAGCGCTTGCGGTGTTCTTTCAAGCAGGCAGATAAGGGGGACAGTCATGCTGACTAGTGCATCATCTGCACTCGCCATCCACGTGGAATCATCGAAGGCACGCAAAACCTGGCAGATGTCCTTCATAGTGGCCCACTCAGTGGTTGTGAAGTCTGAACGGCGCGGAGTGCGACTTCTTTGCGCCTGATGCAGCTGGTACTCCATTACTGCTGGCTGCTGCTCACACAACCGCTCCAACATATGTAATGTGGAATTCCATCTGGTGGGTAGGTCACATATGATGCGATGTTCCAGAAGGTGGAATCGGCGCTGGAGAGCTGCAATGCGCGATTTTGCCATGCTGGAACGACGCAAGTGAGCACACTCTAGGCGGACCTTGTGCAGCAGTGCATCAAGATCCGGATAGTCCCTCAAAAAACTCTGAACGACCAAGTTGAGCACATGTGCCAGACATGGGATGTGAGTTTGCCTAGGGCCAGAGCTGCCACCAGATTTCGGCTATTGTCACACACTACCATGCCTGGCTGGAGATTCGCTGGCACAAACCACACGTCGCTCTCCTGCTTGATGGCATTCCAGAGCTCCTGCGCTGTGTGGCTTCGATTCCCCAAAGAAATTAATTTCAATATGGCCTGTTGATGTTTGGCCACAGCTGTGCTCATATCAGTCGTAACAGGTAAGCGTTCACGGGTCCATGCAGCGCTGATTCTGAGGAACTGGAGTATGAGGAGGAGTCAATGTGTACAGACTGGATTCCTGCAATCCTTAGAGTTGGCAGAACACGTCCTGCACCACTCGCACGATCTGTACCCGGCTCCACAACACTTACCCAATGGGCAGTGAGGGAAAGGTATCGTCCCAGTCCATGGTGACTGGTCTACACATCGGTGGTGAGGTGGACCTTGGTACTGATGGCGTTTAGTAGCGCATGTTTAATGTTTCCCTCCACATGCTTTTGCAGGGCAGGGACGGCTTGCCTGCTGAAATAAAAGCGGCTGGGCACGTTGTATTGTGGGACTGCCAATGCCATCAAGTTACGGAAGCTGTCAGTCTCCACCAGCCTGAATGACAGCATTTCAAGGGACAGTAGTTTTGCAATGCCAGCATTCAGAGCCTGTGCTCTTGGGTGGTTTGCCGAGAATGGCCGCCTTTTCTCCCATGCCTGTGCTACCTATGGCTGTAGACTGGGCTGGGAGTGTGAGGATGACTGGGAACGTGGTGCTGTGGGTGGAATTACAGTGGGTCTCTGGACAACAGTGCCAGATGTTCTTCCATGGCGATCCTGTGAGGAAGCCGAACCAGCTGTGTGTGAGCTGGAGGAAGAGGCAACAACATGAGCTGAAGAGGTGGTAGGTGCCACTGTAGGTTGGCCTAGGTCTTCAGTGTGTTTTTGTAACTCCACCGCGTGCTTGGTCCGCACATGTTTCCACATATTTGTGGTATTGAGGTTGCTGACACTTTTCCCTCTTTTGACTTTCTGATGACACACCTTGCATTTGACAAAGCAAATGTCATCTGCAACTGTGTCAAAAAAGGACCAGGCACTGCAAGTCTTGGGAGCACCTGTTTTGGCTTTTGGAAGAGGCATGCTCCTAACGGGTGCCGAAGTGGAGGCTACAGGCACCGCAGTCTTCCCCCTCCCTCTCCCTCTTTGGGCCATTCGGGGAATCTCTTCCTCAGAGCTGCTCCCACCACCTTCCGGTACCTCACGCCATGATGGGTCACGGACCTCATCATCAACACTACCCTCTTCCACCAACTGCTTCTCCTGGGTAGTCTCGGCAGCACAGTACGCACCGGAAAGTGGCACCTGAGTCTCATCATCAGATGTGTACTGAAGTGTGCTGACCGGAGGCACTGGCCCACCCATCTCTTCAGAGTCAGAGAGAAAAAGCTGTTGGGCATCACTGCATACTGCCTCTTCTTCCATTTCTCCAATGCTGCTTGGCTGGCCCCCACTTTTCAAGCCAAGAGATTCAGAGAACAGAAGTAGAGATGGCTCCTGTCCTGGGCTCTCTGACTGCCTGGGCAATTTGGCAGGTGGTGAAGAGACAGATGAGTGCTCTTCAGTGCTCTGTGCCTGAGAGGATGGGGCACTAATTGAAGTCGATGCGTTAGCTGCCATCCATCCGACAACGGCTTCAATTTGTTCGTTCCGCAGCAGCGGGGTACGGTGAGTTCTGACAAAGCTGCGCATGAAGGACTGTTCCCTGCTAAAACTGGGGGATGATGACGAGTCACCGGTGCCCGCAGCAGGCACAGAATCCTCACGTCCTCTCCCTGCTCCACTTCCACGCCCACATGCCTTACTCCCTGCCTTCTTCATCTTGGTAGACTGATAAAGATAGGCAGGAAAGTACTAAGGGCTTAGTGTGCTTATCCCTGAACAGCTGCTAACAGGTATAAGGAACACTAATTTTATCAAGTGTGGACTAGACTTTAATATGAGCTAATGTGGCCTACACAACTCTGAAGTGGAGTGTTTGTTGAACTTTATTAACTGTTTGCTTTTTCCACAGAACAGACTACAGACTGAGCTGCACTCACACAGAGACCGTGCAGACAGCCGTAAACGGCGCTGTAAGGCCAAAAAAAGCTCCTCTATGTAATCTTATATAGTGTTTTTCCACAATCTAGCTGGATACGGATGGAAAGCCACTAATAGGATAAATTTGAAAAAATGTGTAGCAGGCTGCACTGTTTGAAAAACGGACAATGGAACGGTATGAGGCAGTGACACACCCTGAGCTGGCTACAACCAGCTGTAGCGGTAGAACAGACTACAGAGTGAGCTGCACTCACACGGAGACCATGCAGACAGCCGTAAACGGCGCTGCAAGGCCAATAAAGCTCCTCTATGTAATCCTATATAGTGTTTTTCCACAATCTAGCAGGATACGGATGGAAAGCCACTAATAGGATAAATTTGATAAAATGTGCAGCAGGCTGCACTATTTGAAAAACGGACAATGGAACGGTTTGAGGCAGTGACGCACCCTGAGCTGACTACAACTGGCTGTGGTGGCAGAACAGACTACAGAGTGAGCTGCACTCACACGGAGACCATGCAGACAGCCGTAAACGGCGCTGCAAGGCCAATAAAGCTCCTCTATGTAATCCTATATAGTGTTTTTCCACAATCTAGCAGGATACGGATAGAAAGCCACTAATAGGATAAATTTGAAAAAATGTGCAGCAGGCTGCACTATTTGAAAAACGGACAATGGAACGGTTTGAGGCAGTGACGCACCCTGAGCTGACTACAACTGGCTGTGGTGGCAGAACAGACTACAGAGTGAGCTGCACTCACACGGAGACCGTGCAGACAGCCGTAAACGGCGCTGCAAGGCCAAAAAAAGCTCCTCTATGTAATCCTACATAGTGTTTTTCCACAATCTAGCAGGATACGGATGGAAAGCCACTGATAGGATAAATTTGAAAAAATGTGCAGCAGGCTGCACTATTTTAAAAACGGACAATGGAACGGTTTGAGGCAGTGACGCACCCTGAGCTGACTACAACCGGCTGTGGCGGCAGAACAGACTACAGAGTGAGCTGCACTCACATGGAGACCATGCAGACAGCCGTAAACAACGCTGCAAGGCCAAAAAAAGCTCCTCTATGTAATCCTATATAGTGTATTTCCACAATCTAGCAGGATACGGATGGAAAGCCACTAATAGGATATATTTGAAAAAATGTACAGCAGGCTGTACTATTTGAAAAACGGACAATGGAACGGTTTGAGGCAGTGATGCACCCTGAGTTGACTACAACCGGCTGTGGCGGCAGAACAGACTACAGAGTGAGATGCACTCACACAGAGACCATGCAGACAGCCGTAAACAACGCTGCAAGGCCAAAAAAAGCTCCTCTATGTAATCCTATATAGTGTTTTTCCACAATCTAGCAGGATACAGATGGAAAGCCACTAATAGGATAAATTTGAAAAAATGTGCAGCAGGCTGCGCTATTTGAAAAATGGACAATGGAACGGTTTGAGGCAGTGACGCACCCTGAGCTGACTACATCCGGCTGTGGCGGCAGAACAGACTACAGAGTGAGCTGCTCTCACACGGAGACCATGCAGACAGCCGTAAACGGCGCTGCAAGGCCAAAAAAAACTCCTCTATGTAATCCTATATAGTGTTTTTCCACAATCTAGCAGGATACGGATGGAAAGCCACTAATAGGATACATTTTAAAAAATGTGCAGCAGGCTGCACTATTTGAAAAACGAACAATGGAACGGTATGAGGCAGTGACGCACCCTGAGATGACTACAACCAGCAGTGGCTGCAGACCGGACTACAGAGTGAGCTGCACTCACACAGACACCTTGCAGACAGCCGTGAACAGCGCTGCAAGGCAAAAAAAGGTTCTCACACAGCAGTTGCTATATTAGCCTGGGTAAAGCATAATTAACAAATCGCTATCTCTAAACTGGCCCTCAGTCAGAATACAGTGTCCTGTCCCTAACTGAATACACAGGAGAGTGAACCCAAAATGGCGGCGGCGACTTTTATAGTGCATCATGACATCATTTCAGAAGCCAATCACAGCCATGCCAGTAGTTACATGCCTACCATGCAGAACAGGATGTGCCCACACTTCTAATTAGTCCTCATTGACTGAATTCTGGCTCTGTGAATTATTATCCAATATACTGAATGTATCGGAACTTGGTATCGGAATTCCGATACCGCAAATATCGGCCGATACCCGATACTTGCGGTATCGGAATGCTCAACACTATTGACGAGCGATTAATGAAAGAGGCTGTGGCCGTTTTCACTAAGACCGGCTATTGGGAAACTAATAGTCGGCATTACTGATGAGCGAGTATACTCATTGCTTGGGTTTTCCAGAGCACGCTCGGGTGGTCTTCGAGTATTTGTTAGTGTTTGGAGATTTAGTTTTCATCCCCCTGCTGAATGATTTACAGCTACTAGCCAGCTTGATGACATGTGGGGATTCCCTAGCAACCAGGCAACCCCCACATGTACTCAGGCTGGGTAGTAGCTGTAAATCATTTAGCTGTGTGTGTCAACAAAAACTAAATATCCGAACACTAACAAATACTCGGAGGTCATCCGAGCGTGCTCTGGAAAACCCGAGCAACGAGTATACTCGCTCATCACTAGTGAGCATAGCATATGGTATATACACATTTGATTCCCATGCATGGAATGTATGTATATACCTCCGGTATGGTCACTGCTAACTCCACAATAACTTAAGAACTACTCGCTTCTACCACTAGTCATTTTTGTACAGGCTGACTGGAAGCTTGGTTCTGGTAGCTTACAGCTTTAGGGTGTGGTTTACAGAACAAAAGGAACATGACTATTAATTTTGTATTTAATCCAGGCATTCCTGAAGTCCCTGGCTACTAAAGATGTTTTGATGAAAGGCAGCTCATCCTGTAGGAACAATAGGTACTCCTAAAGGTGTTAAGATTTCTTGCTTCCTCTCCAATCTATAAGTCCTAGTCTTCCTCACAATAGACATCCTGCTTGGCACTGCAGGGGTCCACTGCTTGAAAAGGAGCTTCCTGCATTTTATTCAGGATTCCTCACTATACTATATGCTAAGTGGGCAACTATACATCTAAGAGACTTAGAATGTAAGCTCTTTTTCTCTACTTGAAATCTCTGTGAGAGAGGAGGAAGGAGGGGAGGAGAATGCCCCCTCCCTAGTGGCTTTAGGGTTCGTAACATTTTCTATTTTCTAATATCTTGGCGCCATTTTTACCCGTTTCCCAGTATGAAAATGTAAAACTTGGGGCTAACACACAATCTTGGTGGTAAAAATGGAAATAATTTTATCTTCACTGCTCATTGATATAAAGGTCTGTGACACACCTGAGGTGTCAATATAATCACTGCACCTCTAGATGAATTCATTGAGATGTTTAATTTGTAAAATGGGATCACTTATGGTTTTTTTTTGCTGTGTTGGCACTTCAGGGGCTCTGCCAATGTAACATGGCAACCTGAAACAAGTACAACAAAATCTGCACTGTAATATGGTGTTTCTTTTCTTCTGAGCTGTGCACTGTGCCTCAAAAGTAGTTTTTGACGACATATGGGCAATTGGTGAACTCAGGAGAAATTGCACAATACATTTTTGGGTCCATTTTTTTCCTGTTACCCTTGTGAAAATACAAAATTTGGTGCTAAAAAAGATTTTTGGGGGAAAAATGTGATTTCTTTATTTTCACGGCTTAACATTATAAACTCCTGTGAAGCACCTGTGGGTTCAAGATGTTCAATACACATCTAGATAAGTTCCCAAAGGGGTCTAGTTTCCAAAATCGTATCACTTGTGTTTAGGCACATCAGGGGCTCTCCAAACGTGACATGGCATCCGCTAATTATTCCAGCAAATTTTACATTCAAAAAGTCAAATGGTGCTCCTTCCCTTCCAAGCCCTGCCGTGTGCCCAAACAGTAGATTTCCCCACATATGGGGTATCAGTATGCTCAGGAGAAATTGCTCAACAATTTGTATGGTCCATTTTCTCCTGTTACCCTTGTAAAAGTTAAAGAAAATAGGTCTGAAGGAAAATTTTTGTGAAAGAAAAGTAAATGTTTATTTTTTCCTTCCACATTCTAAAAATTCCTGTGAAGCACCTGAAGGGTTTATAAACTTCCTGAATGTGGTTTTGAGCACCTTGAGGGGTACAGTTTTTAGAATGGTGTCAATTTTCGGTATTTTCTGTCATATAGGTCCCTCAAAGTCATTTCAAATTTGAGGAGGTCCCTAAAAAATGGTTTTGCAAATTTTGTAAAAATGAGAAATAGCTGGTCAACTTTTAACCTTTATAACTTCCTAACAAAAAAATAAATTATGTTTCAAAAATTGTGCTGATGTAAAGTATACCTGAGGTAAATGTTATTTATTAACTATTTTGTGTGATATGACTCTCTGATTTAAGGACATAAAAATTTAAAGTTTGAAAATTACAAAATTTTCTAAATTTTCCCCAAACTTCCGTTTTTTTCACAAATAAACACAAGTCATGTCCAATACATTTTGCCACTATCATGAAGTACAATATGTCATGAGAAAACAGCCTCACAATCAGTGGGATCCATTGAAGCGTTCCAGAATTATGACGTCATAAATTTACAGTGGTCAAAATTGTAAAAATTGGCCTGGTCAGGAAGGTGAAAACAGGCTTCGGGGCGAAAGGGTTAAAGGGGTATTCCTATCTCACACATAGAATTTATATAATAGCTGAGCACACTTGCTTGGCCATTTTGGGAACCCTAATCGGCCTCTCCATTTAAGGTGGTACAATATGTAGCCCCATTTTTCACATAGGTTCAGGTCCTAGAACTGAGCCTCTCATGCATCACACATTCATGACATATCTGGTGGATATGCTATAAACATCTTAGAAAGGAATACCTCCCTAAAACACATGGACCTACTAATGTCTCTGATGTCTTGATTCAAAAATGGCACAACACATACTTATACTATCTTATTACTGCAGAAACATGGTATGCGTTGGCACAGGATCATCTACTCATGTCAATGGGATTATTTAATAGTCATATATCTGGCCTTGGTTCCCAATATTCAAACATTTGAAAGAGAAACATAAAATTTGGCTCCTGTAATGGGGTTTCCTTATTTACATCCTAATTTGTCCTGATAATGTTACCATAAAAATGAAAGGTGCAATAACAACCATATTATCCTAATAAATAATCCTCATTATTATAAATAGCCGGGGAATGTTCTGCCTGTGTCTATGTCTGTATCTGGACTGAATCACTTTCCTTTGTTTGATGTTTTTATGTTTCTTTTCGGTAAAGTTCCTTTTTACTGTATAATAAAATATAAGTATGTCTGTAACATGCGGTTTATGTTTACCGAACACCATTCAATCCTCAGCATTTGTGGACCTTATGTAGAGTATCAAAAGGAGCAAAAGTGAAAGATATGGTGCAATTATACCCACTGCTAGTAAACATAGAGAGAGGAGAGAGGAAGGAATTCTCATTTGTCATTGTCACCATAAATAATGAGGGACAAAGGAACAATTTCACCCATCAAATGCTGGAAGAGTGAAGGGGCATCAGAGGCAATTCCCAGTCATGCCAGTCTAGACTATCTAATATCAAGTGGGCAAGAGTCAGACACCCTGGTACCACCCTGTCAGAGCCTCCTGTTTCCTGTAGTGAAGAGTCATTATGACCAATAGCTGGTAACGTGGTTGTGTACCCTTGTAGCCGGTAACCTGTTAAGTACAACACCCTGACTAGAAATCTAAATATTATTGTTAAACTCCCATGATTAATGGAAATTAAGGAAATGCGTTGGGAGATTAAGAGAGAGTAATGGGACCTTCAGAATGAAACTACTGGAAACAGAATGCTTTACAAGGTGGAATCGGAATGTTTGATTGATGCCCCAACGATATTCGTGAGACCTGATTGGCATGAATGGCAATTTTATCTAATGCTCCTTGACCAACTCTGGGGCCCGAGAGCTAGGGAAGCCTGGTGACAAGTGGGTTGTGAAGCCCTCATAGTGCATGTTTGGGCTGTAGTGACATCATATTGTGTGTGGGGGTCCTCATACTTTGTGAGGGGCTGTGGGTGACATTACACTGTGTGTGGGGCCCTCACACTGACAGTGGGACTGTTGTTGACATCATATCGTGTATTTGGGCACTCATACAGTGTGTGGCAGCTGTGGGGACCATCATACTGTATATAGGGGCTGTGGGGCTATAATACTGTGTGAGGGACATTTAGGGCATTACAATCTATACGGTGTATGAGAACATAAAAGGTGCTTCAGTATTGGCATAATTACTGTGTGCCTGCCTACTTGGCCATTTTTTTTTGGGGAGGGGGCTTGTAGAAGGGAGGCCCAATTAGGACTGTTGCTATGGGGCCCTGTTATTTATATGGAAGTCACTGCATTTCACTCTTCCTCCATTTGATGGGTGAGATTGTTTCTTTATCCCTCATTATTTTTGCTGACAAGGACATATGAGAATACCTTCCTCTCCCCTCTCTGATTACTTAGGATATACAAATGATATCCAGTTTATGTGTTTGTATTCGGGATTTGGTGGAACATAACAGGGGTCAGAATTATGTATGCTAAAAGTTATTGTTACCTATGTACTGTACTCCTGGAATCCTGGGATGTAACAGTAGTTACAGTCACTTGCAACCTATTGTTTTAATTCTGTTCTTAAAAGTTAAATGTTAACTTCCAACATTTTTGCTATATGTCTCCTTATGCAGAATACCTCATAATATGAATCCTCCCACCCCAAGAGTTCTCAAAATTCCACTTTTCTACTGATGTTAGTTGCCTTGTACAGTATAAGAGCTTTGGATCTACAGCTATTCTTCTAACAGTGCCCACATATGGTGCCATATTATAAAGACTCGAAATGCCTCAGATATTTTTCTATGCCCATGCTACTATTTTAATGAGGTGGCAATAAATAATTTTTGCTTTTAATTCACTTTGCTGGATTGAAAAAACTTTTTCAGCACAGTTATTTGAAAGGCAAAGTGGCAAAAAAAACATTGTCTTTTTTCATTCATCATGTTGGATAATCATTGGGATAATGTTGTAGACCAGGTCATCATGGAACAAGACCAAACTTTTGATTTTTGGGGGGTGGGAATTTTTTTATTATTTCTTCTCTAAACCACTTTTTTCATATTATTTTAAAGACCCACTATAAACTTACAAGGTTATCGTCTATCCACGGGAATATAGTTGTGAAATCCAAAGACCGAGGCCCTGTAGCCCTATTTTGAATATAGTGGCGGGTCGCATGCTCGATCTCCACTCATTCATTATTATCTATGAGGCTGCCGTAGAAAACCAAGTGCTGTTCCCATTGACAATTTATAGAGCGAAGTTTGAGCATGCGTAACTCCACTATATTCAAGACGGGGCTACAGAGACACGTTCACAGGGTTCCTGTCTTCAGGATTGTTGGGGGATCCACATTGATCAACAAATTATCCCCTTTGGGATAACATTTTTTCGGGAATAGCATCCAATCTCCTGATCACTTGTATAATACACTGCAAAAGTTCTTTATTCACAGGTAGCCTCTTACACCCTCGGGCTGCGTCCAAATGGCAATTTTTAGGTCTATGACTGCAATAGCAATTAATTGGCACCATGCGATTTTTTTCACATGAGGAAGGATGATGGATGTTGGAAGAGTAGAAAGAAAGATACCTTCATAAGTCAACAATTGTAGTTGCTATTGACTGTAGCATTTAAGGGGGTTAAAAAAGAACTGCGTTATCCCTGATCTCCTTAAATAAGCAGGTGGCACTTGCCACTGATGGAACTTGTGATCAGCCATCATCCTACTCTTCATGTATGGTGAGTTGCACCAATTCTTTGGTAGCAGGGCTATGTGTATACAAGAGGTCAACATAAGCCCCAATACTATTTTTACAAATACTCCCTCATTGACCAAGCAAGAAAATAATCTTCATTACTCCTTGTCATTAAAAAAATTTTCTTATAAATTTGAGCAAATTATATTTTCTATTTTCAGCCCATTTTGGTTCTGTGTCTGGGAATTTCTATGTCTGGTGATGGTGGGGGGAATGTAATAAAATTCAGTTTTTTTGCAAAATATTATATAAACGGCCTATTATACTTGTGTATCATCACTTTCATTTCAGGGCTTTATATCAAATATCCTTGGTCGTAGCTGATCCTTGATGGTAAAAATACTTTCAGGGCTCTATGCAACAGCTTATAGGATTGATAAGGAACACTCCTCTTTGTAAGTCTATATAAAGGATAGATGAAATTTTCAGGATGTCTCCGATGAGTTTGGATTTTTCCATGCATGACTATTGGGGCCTCATAGCCCAAATTCCCCCTCTATTTAATAGTTTTCTGGAAGAACAGTAAAGCCCTTTCCCTGGTGAACTATTGGATAGTGTCCACACTGAGAAAATGAAACTCATAAACCTAATGGAGTTGTCTGTTTAGTTTTTTGTCAATATAATCTCTGCTGTGGCCATTCATTTTATGCTTTTCTTTTACATTTATGAGCAGAGAAATTACATTACAGGATGCAAGACTTTGGCTTAATTGTCGATCTCTACTTGGGTCACTGGTTAATGGCTCGCGAAATACTTAATGGGTATCAAATTGCACAGTAATCACATTATTATTATTATTAATTTTTATAGCGCCATTTATTCCATGGCGCTTTACAAATGGACCTTAAAACTAGCACCAGTTACCTGCAGGATTAAACATATTGTGGCCCTTTAACACGTAGGAAAGATGTAGTTCCAAAGAAATTGGCTAATCATATGGAAGTTAATTTTTGGAGATGCGGAAAACCATAGGTAAAATGTTGCTTGCACAAAATAAAGGGAGACTCCCAAATGAGTTGCCAAATCTTCGAAGTGTACTCAAAATTCTCCCAAAACCTTTGTCAAGCAGCGCTCCTCGAAGGTTTCACCTGTGGAGGCAGCATTTTATCATAGTTGCTTGGCTACTGTGAAAATAAAATGTTAGCATTAGACTTGATGCCACATAAACTCTCCTACCAGAAAGAATTGCCACAAAGTTGCCAAGCATGGGCTGAGCAAAACGATTTGAAGAACATGGTTCAATGGGTATGTTGGTACACCGTGGAGCAGTGTGATCATCCTACTACCTGCTGGCATCCTTGGGCACCTCTTATATTCACATCATGACATTACAGGGGCCTATTAACTAACCAGAAGAGGTGCCCTAGAGGCTGGCAAATAGTAGCGTGTTTGTAGCGTTTCGGTTCGGTTGCCTAAACGTTCCATGGTTACTGTTGAACCTGGGTCTTGTAAATCATTTTTCTCAACTCTAATGGGCTGTTACATTCTTTAAATATAGAAAATTGACAATAAAAAGAAGTTTTTGAGTGTTTCGTAGAATAAAATTTTTGATGAAGTTAATGAAAAATGACCCTGGCAAAAGGATAAGTCTTAGTTCTTTTGCCAGGTGCTGTAGCTGTCCAAGTTCAATTATATCAGCATTTCAGCCTATCACCCTGTTCACCTGTTGACCAATACCCAAGAACTTTCTCAGCATTACATATTAACCTTTTGCTTTGCAATATCTTGCTCTGAATATATTGAAAAGACGTTTGGAAAAGATATTTATTGTTGGAAGAGCAGAAACAAAAAGAAAGACAAGTGATTTATACTGAGATCATCATAGACCCAAGATACTCTCTAGGAGTGAAGATCCAAACATAAGAAGCTTCCATCTAAAAACTTGTGAAGTTCTGTCCAGTACATAATCCAGTGATTATATTTCATGTCTTTATTATATGATCATGTTCATACACAACCTAAGCCATGAATAAGAATTAGCTGCTCAAAATGGTTTGGAGTTTTAAGTGGATTCTATGTGTGAGCATGATCATATAATAAAGACGGAGAATATAATTACCGGATTTTGTGCTGGACTGAATGTCACATATTTTTGGCTTGCTACTGTACTCCTTTGGCTGGGTCCATGGACTGATAGGAGGGACACGGACACATACTTTGCAGATGCAGTGAGCCGATGTGACCTATATACTGTATAAGAAATTTGCATGTTAATAATCTCATGGTAGCTAGCATTGAAAACCACCTGTGTAAACCAGCTAAACTTATTCCAAGTGGACACTATTCTGGCATAAGTTTGGAAATAATATTCAATGGACACTTCTGGCATTTATAGAATGAATTATAGAGATAGCAAAAGGACATGTCTTCTAGGGCTCCACCACCTTGGGACCTAAGAAGCCCCTACCATTTATCTTTCCTTTCCAGGCCAATTCTTTGATGTGCCTGTTAAAAATGACTAGTGAATTAGAAGCTGTAGGTGACCATCAGATGCCAGAAATACCTCTGCTTGTATACTTTCTGCTTGCCAGTTATTCACCTTGCAGGCCTTAGTCACTGTTTGTATGTGTAGTGTATATCTTGTGCACCGCCGCTTTTGCCTTCATCTATGGGAAATTGCTGAGCCCTGTACTAGTTGTTTACTTCTGTCAGTTCCATGGTGAATGAATAAAGCAATTGTTGAGTACGCACGCTACTTCCCCAGACCTTCTTCTTGGGATCATATGAGTCTAAACAGTAGGACCCCCCAGTGATCAGACACCTTTCCTGTAGACTGTAGACAAGTGCTAATTTGCTATGGTTGGTCTACCATTTTAAGGAAGTTGTTAGTTCAGCTGTCTGTAGATCATGGAAGAGAAAACCACACGTTTGGTGGCCTCTCCTATATGTGGAAGGGTCTGGATCTCAGAGGTAGATTAGTTGCCCCATCAACTTTTAAATAATCCTTGCATATACTGTATGTTGTATGTAAAGCTCATACTTGGTATGAAAGTCAAAGTAAGAGGCGATTGGTGGGAATAGATGGACTTTTCTTGCCGTTCTATATCAGCATTGAAATACCCATAGACTAATAAGATCTAGCCTACACCGGGTTTATCGTCCATTCCTAGAACACCTGCCATTATTCTTTCAAAGGTCCTTCACATCGATCCTGTGATTGTAGAAAATGTTCTTCATGTACAGATACAATCCATAGCTGCTCACAAACATCCTATTTTGCTTAGGAGTTAAGTGCTTGTTGTGATCTCCACATCTGAGTTTTGCTGTGAAACATAGTCAGGAGATGTTTATGAGCATAGTAAAATTAATCCCAACTGGGACATGGTCGGGATATCTGTTTGCAATTTAGAACAAAGAGCACTATCACTTGTACATGCCACATCAGACTGATTTATATCTTTTACTTTCAACTTTGTTCATTTGAGGTCTCCTCTGCATTGATGCCAGCTATGTAATCTCTGCTCTGCAGGAGAGGGCACTAATATAGTAAAAAGAAATGGGTGAAGCAACTTCTGCTTTAATTTATGTGTGGCCTGATGTTCATGTACAAAGTACTGCAGTTATGCAATTAAACGCATCAAATGATATGAATAATGCAAAAGAAAATCCAAAGCAGCAATGCCAAATATAATGTGTATGATACATGCTTCAGAACATTGAAATTGCAACACCGAAAAAGAAAACTAGTGGAATTATGGAAATTACAGGATCTATATACATGATAGTGATCTGCAAATGATGTAAAAAAAATAGCCTGTATTAGCGGATGCAGAAATCCCCATACTTACAGCCTTGGCTGCTATCAAGTATCAATGAGATTGTTAATGGTTGTCTGAGGATTGTTCTGCCGTGCAAAATGTTCTCAAGATCCTCTGCTGGTGGCTCACTTTACAATTGTTGACCAATGACATCTCAGATGTTCTTCATAGGAGATAAGTCCAGAGACGCTGCAGGCCATGGTAGCACATTTGGGCCATGCAAACTGTTCACAGTTCTTAACCATGTGATCTCTGGATGGAGACTGGAATCGATATCTGGAGCGCCCCCAGACGCAGGACCGCGGGGTACTCGGTACCGGGCCTCTCTGTCTCAGTTCTGGGGTTGTCACGGTGGCTAGACCTGGTCCGTGACCCTGCTAAGGGGCGTCCAATGAAATGTGTAGGTGGTGGTGCGTGGTGCAGGTCGCGATGAATAACGAGGACACAGGGTTGCAGTCTCTTTACCTCTTTACTGAAGGCTTCAAGATCCTCAGTCCAGAGTACGGTTAACAGGGCTGTCTGAGACCGGCCGGTCCGATGGCACCTCCAGAGTTCCCTTTGCAGGTGGAAATCTGTGCCTACCTTCTAGCGCCTGTGTGTTGTAGTACTTCCCTGCTGAGCACCACGGGATAGTCCTCACAACTGTTGTGTCTGTTTCTGATGTTCTTGCCCACAACTTATGTCTGTTCTGATGTTCTTCTCCGTCCCCCAGATGATATGGATAGGACGCACCCGTATGACGGGTAGGCCTGGAGTTCTTCCGGGACCCTAGTGACGCTCCTCTCCCACAGTTGCCCCCTATGTCTGCTTAGGTGATTTAGGTGAGACAGCCAACCTATAATTAACTGTCCTGCCGTTGGTTTGAAGTAATGCTTGGAGCCAAATACTTCCTCGGCGTTCCGGCCACCAGCTACGCGCCTCAGTAGGATGTTGCCTCGATCTTACAGCATGACTCCTACTGGTGTTATCTCCTTTTTGCTTTGATCTCGTTTCTCACTCTCCACAATAAACCTCGCTTCTTGTCCTTTCTTGAGATACCGCCGCAATGTAGTGCAGGCGCGGTTCCTTAACGTTCTGTCCTTTTCGCTAGGCCTCTGTCAGGATCCCACCCCTGACAGGGACCCCCCTGAATCTTCCCCTGCAACACCCTCTGCCACAGGATGTTGCCTGGTTCCAACCCAGTCAGCTTCTCCCTAACTTTCTATCCAACCCCCAGTTTTACCAGATTGTGAGGAGTGGCCTAATACATAGCGCCCTTAGCTCCCCCTGGAGGCCAGACTATGAAGTGTATTGGTGTCTGTGATACCTGGTCAGGTGAACTCCTTCAGTGCCATCAGACGTACCATCACTCCCCTTAGCGGCGGAGCATCAGTACTGCAACGACCAGGACTCTGGGGCGCTGCACTCCCCCCCGGTTAAATTTAGTACTCCCGGACTGGGAAGAAAACAACAATACATGTCAGCAAAAGACATACAAATTTTGGAATGCAATAAACAAATAATAAGAAATAATAACAGTGCTTCCCTTTATGGGAGGAGAGGACTCTTGAACGTTACCAACAAGACATGGTTAAATATTTTAAATAACACACTATAAATAACTCTTGTTACCCAGCCGGGTATTCTACTAAGTGCAAATTCTGAACAATAATTTAACTTTGGACTTATAAGCTGGATCCACTAAAGGCTTACTATAAAACTCCTAAAATATAAATTAATTTTTCTTCATTTCTCTCTAATAAGTGCAACACCTTCTTCTTGATTTCTGATTTGTCTTATGCAGGACCGCCTGTCTATCTGCCCAGGCCTACTGCCTCTTTTCTTAGCACAGGAACACTGAACCATCTCTCTATGGCTCCTAGGAGGACTCACCCACTAACCCCTACGGGTTCACTTCCTGTCCTCAATTTCTAACAACATTATCAAACATTTTCTATGACTAACTAGCTACACATAACTTTCTATGTAAAACATTATTACTGTTCACTCTCTTTTAAAGCAACATTGTACATTAAGTGCAAATGGTGAACATTCCCTTTAAGAGGGAACCAAGTCTCTTTGAGGTAGTGCAACTGCTCAAGTTGCAAGTCCGTGTAGGGCAGGAACTCCAGTACTGTTTCCAGGAACAGTTTCTTTGCAAAGAGTTCTTTTTCTTGTAAAACCAGTAGGGGGCACCCTTAATAGGGTGCCAACTATTTACATTACAGTTTGTGAACCATTCACCATCCATGATTCGGTAGTCTTTTCAAAATAAGGGGGTGTAACGGAGCAAAAAGGAAAACAAAAGCAAAAATAAAAAGTAGTAGGGGTCCCTGGTAAACAAAGGGACCCCTTTAAGAACAACCCTGGTCGGGTACTAGCAACAGGAAACACAGAAGACGAACAGTTAAATATTTACATACTCGTGATTCCGAGGTTTATCCTCACAGAAGGTTGCACTGCATCAATTTGTGACGGGCACTCACCGGCCGGGAAGGCTGCGGTCCTCTATCCTCGGCGGATGCAGAATCAGTATCATTGTTTGGTCTCCCAGACACGGTCAGATCACCCGGTGTCTGGATTCGAATGTCAGCTGTGGTTGCAAGTTCAGTAGCGGCGATTATACACACTGTGGCAACAGTAGTGGCATTGGTCAAATCTCGGTTAGTCGTAGTCGGGACAACAGGTGGCGCTATTGCGGGCTCGCATCGCTGGACGTCTCGAGCGCACCACCCCTGCGCACTCCGGTGGCGAGTGTAGGTCACCTGGTCCCCTTTACATGGTAGCCGATTGTCACATCTATTGCGGGACGGGGTTTTCACATTGTAGCTGGTAAAGAAGATTTCAGTCGGCAGTCCCGTTTCTTGTATGGAGCCCCAACCCCGCTTCGGGTGGAAGGCTAGTACAGTCCCCTGCCTGACCGAGTTCCTCCTGTTGTGGTCAGTCTTTGGTCTCTGTACTCTTGGTGGGTCATTTGGTTCTGTCTCTTTGGTTTTGCCATTGTCGAATTAAGCATTGCTTATACTGTTCCCAGGTGAGCGCAGCAATGCTGAGGCCCTCCTGCCTGGCCCCATCCGGGCCGATCCGTGGGGTGTCCCACTAGAAGGTCACCCCCTCTGAGCTCACATCTAGCGGTTTCCCCATCGTTGTTGGTAACGGGGGCACCAGCTTCTCCATGGTGCCTGGGGTCAGTATTACTAGCTCAGCGGTGAAAACTCGATTATTGTCAGGCTGGGGAGCGGTCACGGGAGCAGGGTCGGAAGAGAGAGCAGGATCGGTCGGGGGAGCAGGGGCGCTTTCCATACCTGCGTCTGATGTGATTCCACCAATGTCGATCTGGACCGTTTACGAGGACACTGGAATCGGCTGCAGCCCTGACCGCGGTTCTTCCGGGGCGGTCTCCTGACACCGCTCCGACCTCCATTGCTTCGCATCGGCTGGCTCCAGATTCGGGATAGGCCGGCCCGGCTCCGCCGCCCAAGGCTCCAAGAGATCCGGGTCCTCCAGCTGCGGTGGGTTCGGATCCGCCTCCGGTCGGTGGGGATAGCCCGGGATCACTTCGCCGTCGCTCGGGTACTTGCTGATCATCTTCACTGTCCCGCAGTCGACGGCTGCACATGCACCTGGCTCCGCCATTCCTTCGGGGTGGAGCTCCTTCTTGTCTTGATTCCGGCGCAGCAAATCAGGGGGTGGTTCTCCTCTGCTTCGGGGAAGGTCGTCTTCTTGCAGCAGTAGTCAGAGGGGGCGGTCGCCGCTTTTGGCGCCGCTTTGGTAGTCTCCTCCCATGGCATGCCCTTCTTCTCCCTCTGCGCTCCGCGTTGCGCTGTAATGGCGGCGGTTTTGGCGGGAACTTTTGGAGGCAAGTGGCAATCCACAGTTTTTGCAATAAGTCACAGTCCAAGCACAATAAATCACAGTTCCAAGGCACACATGACCTGATTCTTCAGGTTTAAGTAGATCCTGTTCGTGACGCCAAGATTTGGAGCGCCCCCAGACGCAGGGCCACGGGGTACTTGGTACCAAGCCTCTCTGTCTCAGTTCTGGGGTTGTCACGGTGGCTAGACCCGGTCCGTGACCCTGCTAAGGGGCGTCCAATGAAAGATGTAGGTGGTGGTGCGTGTTGCAGGTCACGATGAATAACGAGGACACAGGGTTGCAGTCTCTTTACCTCTTTACTGAAGGCTTCAAGATCCTCAGTCCAGAGTACGGTTAACAGGGCTGTCTGAGACCGGCCGGTCCGATGGCACCTCCAGAGTTCCCTTTGCAGGTGGAAATCTGTGCCTACCTTCTAGCGCCTGTGTGTTGTAGTACTTCCCTGCTGAGCACCACGGGATAGTCCTCACAACTGTTGTGTCTGTTTCTGATGTTCTTGCCCACAACTTATGTCTGTTCTGATGTTCTTCTCCGTCCCCCAGATGATATAGATAGGACGCACCCGTATGACGGGTAGGCCTGGAGTTCTTCCGGGACCCTAGTGACGCCCCTCTCCCACAGTTGCCCCATATGTCTGCTTAGGTGATTTAGGTGAGAGCCAATCTATAATTAACTGTCCTGCCGTTGGTTTGAAGTAATGCTTGGAGCCAAATACTTCCTCGGCGTTCCGGCCACCGGCTACGAGCCTCAGTAGGATGTTGCCTCGATCTTACAGCACGACTCCTACTGGTGTTATCTCGTTTTTGCTGTGATCTCGTTTCTCACTCTCCACAATAAACCTCGCTTCTTGTCTTTTCTTGAGATACCGCCGCGATGTAGTACAGGCGCGGTTCCTTAACCCTAGAACGCATACCCATAGAAATCTACATATTCACGCACCTGGGGCCTTTTAGGCCTGTGTGCAAATAACACGGAATAACTCAAATAAAAATACTTTTCAAAATTTATTTTACAATTACAAGGTAAGGATGCATTCCAACTAGTGCTGGGGTCTGCCAGGAGGGGATCCGTAATGGATCTGACCTCCTGGTGACCCCAGCTAAGGCTGGCAGAATCCTGCAGTTACCAGGAGGTCAGATCCATTATGGATCCCCTTCTGGCGAACCCCAGCGCTACTGGGAACACAGCCTAAGATGTGTATATTTCAAAACATAATTATGTGCATAAAACAACAAAAAGTAAGTAAACGGGCACGCCAAATGTAGGCATTCTATATGCAATTTTTTTCTGAAAACATTTTTGGGTTGTAGCAAACTTGGTGCAGGAATATTTATTTGTAACTTTACATATTCCCCCGACAATTCTCGCATATTATTTTATCGGCTGAATGTTCCTTGCATACATTTTGTCCGCAAGTAGAACAGAAACGCTCCGATTTTCTTTCCTTCTTTGCTGGACAAATATAGCAGCGCTTTCTTTTTTTTTCTCTTTGCTCTGGATGTTCCAGAAAGTGTATTCCACATCGGATCATTGCCTCCGTAATTTGCCTTGATAAGCAAATCTGTGTATCACATGTAAACCTAGTACAGGCCTAAAAGGCCCCAGGTGCGTGAATATGGGGTAGTCCCAAAAAAAGGTTGTTATACCGAAATGTCTGTAACATAGAAATATATGAATAACTGGAAATGACTAACAACTATATACCTGAGGATTACCTAGATTTTCAAAATTCTAACTAAAGTACTTTTACAGAAAATAGAAAACAAGTAACCAGCAGGCCTGCGAGGCCCCAGGTATGCGTTCTAGGGTTAACGTTCTGTCCTTTTCGCTAGGCCTCTGTCAGGATCCCACCCCTGACAGGGACCCCCTGAATCTTCCCCTGCAACACCCTCTGCCACAGGATGTTGCCTGGTTCCAACCCAGTCAGTTTCTCCCTAACTTTCTATCCAGCCCCCAGTTTTACCAGATTGTGAGGAGTGGCCTAATACATAGCGCCCTTAGCTCCCCCTGGAGGCCAGACTGTGAAGTGTATTGGTGTCTGTGATACCTGGTCAGGTGAACTCCTTCAGTGCCATCAGACGTACCATCACTCCCCTTAGCGGCGGAGCATCAGTACTGCAACGACCAGGACTCTGGGGCGCTGCATATCTAATGGAAGTCCCACTTTTGTTCTGGACAAAATGATAGCTGGAGATGTATCTGAAGACCATGTGGGCACTTCCATGAAGAGGCCTTCATGAGGGAATGTTACCCCTGTACCACTCCCAGTATTATGGTATGGCATAATGTACAGTAATGCAGCACAAAAGAAAATTAGTCTGTAGGTCTTGCTGCAGTGTAAATTTATTTTGATCTGGCATGTCAAAAACAGAACGATCAGCAGTGATCATCTGAAGAAGGTTTAGATTCCCTGCAGTGTCCCGCAGTTAAAATGAAGAATTGCACATTCTCAACTTAAATCAATCCTCTGTGCATTGCATAGATTTGCTGATTCCCACAAAGGAAGTGATGCTTTTTGCAGAGGATCATTCTGAAGACTATAAAAACTTTACTTACTAAGCTATTGCTCTGTGCTTTCTCAATTTAGATCCTAAAAAATTTGTGATTGAAAGTAAAAATTTGGATTATTTTCCATTCTATTTTCTGAATTAGAAGATTTTCTGAAAAATTGCTACTAGGATTACCAGAATTTACTGTGGCATTAACTTTAAAGGGAATCTATCAGCAAGATTTCACACCCTAAACTAAGTCCAGCCATGCCCTTACATGACTAGTCCATTCCAGTAATACCCTTACATGAGCAGTCCATTCCAGCAATACACTTACACAACCAGTCCATTCCAGCAATACTCTTACATGACCAGTCCGTTCCAGCAAAACCCTTACACGACCAGTCCATTCCAGAAATACCCTTATATGACCAGTTCCTCCATTACTGAGATATCAGTGTATGAAATAATACACAAATGAAGCTGGAGGCGGTGCTGGGAAGGGAATAGAGCTAGAGAGACAGATCTACAAATAGCACTTCAGGATCATTTGCATATTAATTCAAATGCTGTTTTCTAAAGTAATGGTGGAAAGGACTGGTCATGTAAAGGTATTATAGGACTTGTCTTTGAAAGAACCACATATGCATATAAATATTTTTGAGGCTGAATTCATTACAGTGGCCCTTTAAAGTGAACCTGTCACCCCCAAAATCGAAGGTGAGCTAAGCCCACCAACATCAGAGGCTTATCTACAGCATTCTGTAATGCTGTAGATAAGCCCCCGATGTATCCTAAAAGATGAAAAAAAGAGGTTATATTATATTCAGCCAGGGGCGTTCCCGCTGCGGTCCGATCTGATGGGTGTCGCGGTCCGGCGCCTCCTATCTTCATCAGATGGCGTCCTCTTCTTGTCTTCACACTGTGGCTCCAGCGCAGGTGTACTTTGTCTGCCCTGTTGAGGGCTGAGCAAAGTACTGCAGTACGCAGGTGACAGGCCTCTCAGACCTTTCCCGGCGCCTGCGCACTGCAGTACTTTTCTCTGCCCTCAACAAGGAAGATATGCTGTAGATAAGCCCCTGATGCTGGTGGGCTTAGCTCACCTTCAATTTTGGGGGTGACAGGTTCTCTTTAAAGAAGATCTCTGTTCTGGACCATTCCCTTCTGTTAGAAGGGTCCTCGATGATGATCAAATTGCAGAGTGTCCCACTGGAGGGTTCAATAACTTTGCAGTGCCTCCATTTGAAAAATTAGGCTTTGCATAATATTTATTGAAATCAGTTAGCTGTCTAATTAATGGATGGGTGTGTCCTGGATCCTATAAAGAAGAAAACTCCTTTTGTAACCATATTATTTTCTGATAATTACATGAGTGTACAGTTCTGACCAGGAGGCCCCACTCTGCGAGAATCCATAGTAGTCTATCACTTTTGTGGGATTACATATGACACAATATCCGGAAAGGAGGAAAATATTTTGATCTTTAAGACTTAAAGTGAAATTGCCTGGTCATAAGACATTTGATAAGTCATTTACCTTGATTTTTAAATATTTCTTCAAGGACAGTTACTCTATGATGGACTGTTCGAAAATGTAAATTGTCCATAGATGTTAGAAAACTGATGGTCTACAGATCTGTTATACCTACTCCTAGTATCTGCTAATGGAGAACAATAAACTAGAGAATTACAAGGACATGTCACTATCATTATTTTTGTCTTCTCTCATTTTGCTGGAAAGAACTGAAACTCTGGTGTCTATAGTAGAGTTGAGCAAATTTTTCAAAATTCGGTTCTGATTTCAATCATCGGCGAATATTGTTTTTGAATTATTTGCCAAACACAGCCGAACTTCATTGGAGTCAATGGGAGTAGAAATTATTGAACATATTCGGAGTCGATCATCAAACATAAATTCAGCACGAATAGGGTACCAATATGGCACAAATATGGCAAATTTACAATCGTCCAAACATATTCGCTCAACTCTATTCTCTAGTCCTATACACAAGACTTCACTACTACTTAGCCTTTATCACAGATTCCCAAAAACATGTAAAAAAACCCGTGGGATTTACTTGTCCTGAAATATACAATACATCTGATTTTTTAACATCATCCAGGAGGTAACACAAGAGATGTCAGACTAAAACAAATGTTACCAAAGAGCAGCATTTATCCCTAATAAACTGCCTGATGAAATACGTGTGTGTCTGTATATATATCAACACTAGTGCAACGATACAAAGGAAACCTAATATTCACAGGAAAAGAGGAAAAATGTAAAAAGAAAAAAAAAAAAGCTTGAGACTTGATTCATAAGAGTGAAAGAATGTCACCCCACATGTTGCAACTTCCTTTGCCAATTTGAGGTATGCGCAGGGATAAAAGAGTTTGAGGCCCTATCGAAAGAAAATTCACGGCAGATTGAACTGTTTTGCAGGCCGCTGCCGCTGTCTTTAAAGTAACCTTTATTAAATGCATTGCTAAATAAATCAACATGTATCCTCTCCTATATAACAGTCTTGCAATCACTATTTTTCCTAGAAGTATTCCATTTCTAATTTACAATGCAAAACAAAATCATAGCTCCAGATAAAAAAAAGAATAAAAATAAAAAAAGGTATTAGTATACGGTAGATAACTTAATCTGCAATAATCCATTAAAAACAGGTGCAATGGTTGGTTCTCATTGAAGCAGGTGTAAGGAGACTCAAGGGCAATGCTCCAGGATTAAAAAATATATAAAATTGCTCTACATCGGAAGGAAGAACATTTTGGAAAGTATTCCTCCATCCAGAATGTTCACCCAAGGGATTTCTACTCACAGCACAAACATCATGAATATGGATTTAGTTGGAGCTTTAATAAAAACTATATTATCTCGTTTAGAGACCACAGTGTTGGGGAGTTGGCACTAGACATCCATCAGAAAATACTAGTGGAAATCTAAGTTTTACACTTAGGGACTGCAGGTTTTGGTGGGTTACTCCTATCAACACTTACATGTCTTATGAGGTAAGAGACAAGATAATTTAAGGGAAGTATGTGGACATTTTGTCCCTCCTCTTGGTGGATCAGGTTTACGAAGATAAATGCATAGAAAAAGGAATAGATACAAAAAACATTGATTAATTGGAATCAGGCTTTTGTAATGCTGGCCCATTTAATTTGGCAACTGAATAGAAGTAAAGGTTCAGAGGTTTTTTTGTATATCTGGACAAGATTCATGGCAACCATAGGGTTGTGACTTGTTGGCTTTATAATTACATATTTAGACACCGGTTGGCAGTTAGTGCAGTGATTGACTGGGGTTCAACAGCTATTGATGTGCTTATGTAAGTCTACACATGAGTGCCTGGTTTGTGAGGTTGCCACTTTACACTTTCAAGAGAGTCAAACTACTTCTTTTAGGATTAACCACCACCAGTTCACCCTACAGCGCCGGTGAAAGACAGCCTTATACACTCGAATTGTATTCTAAGATACAGAAAGCAAAAATATTTCGAGATGGCTTTGAGGTGCAATCACTTATCCTGCACGAACCTTTGACATCTTAGTTTTTTAGTTCAAATTTGATATTTGGGAGAATTTGGATTTAACAAAGGAAAAGGCATGGGAAGAAGTTGATGGCCATATGGGAAGATATTTTAAGGAACCTTCTTTTCCTAATTTGATGGTGGCACAGCTGGGCTTGGTCTTTAAGAAATTTTGAATGGTTCATCATCTACCCTTTCTGTCCGGGAGCCTTTCAAAAGAATAAGATGATGAATCCAAAACTTCTTTTGATGGAGCAGTTTTTCTGGTGGAAAAAAAGTCAGACATTGAGTCTGCCTTTCACTATATTTAGATGTTATTTAGAGATTAGTTTAACAATGGCGTGGTTGATTACATTTTATTACTTTGATTTCTTTGGTACCTTTTTAGAACGTTTAGTTAATCACAACTCAAACATTAATTTCACAATGTCTTGATGATTTTGTTTTAGTGGCTCACAAAGATTCTCCTGTTTGAGTCTATTTGTTAAAGTAATTTAGTTTATTAATGTCAGAGTTGGGGTTTCCCCTGTCAAAAGAAAAGAAATGGAAGGGCTGGTTGCAAGTGTTTAATATTTTAGGTATTAAGCTAGACAAAGACCGCTGAGTCGGTCGAAACGCGTCGCTTGCCTCATATAGTGCTATGGTGTTGTCCCAGGAGTTATTCTGATTTTATCATGTTGGATTAAAGTTTTACATTTTACCAGAAGCTGGAACCATTTTTTTCTTTGTGGAGTTTCAGTACGTCTCATCAGGAAGGAGTTCCGGGCTTCTTCTATCCATCGGTGAGCTGGCTTTTTTTGTCTTTTCTTTTGCATTAAGCTAGATACATTGCAAATTATGTTTAGGTTAATAAATGATAAGTTGATTTGTTTGATGGCTTTGGTTGGTCAGTTTATTGTTGCTAAGAAAGTCAAAGTATAATAGATGGTGATCCTTTTAGCTTTGTTGGTGTTTGCCTACAAATTATTGTTATTGGTAAGGCTTTTTCCAGGACACTGTCTGGCTACAGAGGGTTTCATTCTCCTCATCAATATATTAGAGTGACAAACCCATGAAAAAGGATTTATGGGTTTGGCAAGCATTGTATCATTCCTTCAATGGGAGAGCGGTTTGCCAGGATGAAAAAGTTAGTACTGTACACATTAGCCTGTTCAAGGATGAGGCTGGTAGCGTAGGTTTTGGTGTCATTTTGGGTAAAAGGTGGTGCATGAGTCATTGGCCAGACAGGTGGATAGAGCTCGGATTGTCTAAAAAGTTGACCCTCCCTGAGTTCTTTCCTACATTGCTAAATCGCTGAATAGGAGGATTTGTGGGTTATGATCCATGCTGCCAGCTCATTCAGAAACAGACAAAATGTACAATTGAACAGCGGTTTATTCTACGCGTTTCGAAGTGCATTTGACTCCTTCTTCAGGATAATACCACAAGTGGTATTGTCCTGAAGAAGGAGTCATATGTACTCCGAAACGCGTAGAATAAACCACTGTTCAATTGTATATTTTGTCTGTTTCTCAATAAGCTGGCAGCGCGGATCATAACCCACAAACGCTCCTATTCAGTGATTTAGCTACGGTCGCCTGTCGACCAGTGGATCTGCGGCAACCGGCACTATATGCCAATGAATCTTCTTCATCAGGTGAGCAGTTACATTACCAGCGAATCTTCCTTTAAATCGTGAGATAAGACACTATCTGCGCTTTTACTTTCCTACAAGGTATATTCCTACATTGCTAGTGATAGAGTTATGGTGTAATTTGATGGAGAAGAAGAGAATCTATAAATTAATATAGTGTTGAATGTGGTAAAAAGCCAGTCACAATCTAGCTTTGTTGTGTAATTTAATCCTTAGGTGAAACATATGAGTTAAACATATTTTGACATTCTGAACATGTTGGCTGATGCTTAATCCCATTCTCAATTTCATATATCTAGGGAGCTACACTCAACATTGGACAAGGAAAGGACGAATTGCCCAGATTTTTTGTGGAAGTTGGTGGAAGAAAACTCATAGACTTTGCAGTCTCAGGGACAAATTTGGGCTGAAGGTAGTAAACCGGTTGGGGATCATAATGTAATATAATGTACTTTAATTGCTGACAGATTTTAGCTGGTGTCATGACTTTCCATGGCTTTTTGCACCTCTTTTTCTTCATGTGTTCAATAATTTTTCCCTGTTTCATTTGTTATTATCACAACATAACTTAATTTATGAACATCTATGGATTGATTTCTTTGCCTGTGTGGATTAGATCAGTTGTTACAGACATCTGGTGAAAATTTCATGTCAACATCACCTTTAGAAATATATTTAATATATTTAATTAATCAGCAATTAGAAAGCAATACAGCCACTAAGTGAAAAAAATATTAGCTGGTTCAACTGACTGATGGCCTATACAACAGGTTTCTCATTAGCAAGGAGCCACACAAGAAACGTCTCATGATGGGTAAAACCAGTGAGCTGTCTCAAGACCGTCAAAACCTTATTGTTGCAAAACAAACTGATGGTAATTGTTACAGAATAATTTCTAAACTACTAAAGGTTCCATTAATCGGTTGGGCCATAATATGGTACTGGAAAGAACATACCGTAATTTCCCTATAAACTGGCTACGACCATACATAGTTACATAGTTATTAAGGTTGAAGGAAGACTTTAAGTCCATCTAGTTCAACCCATAGCCTAACCTAACATGCCCTAACATGTTGATCCAGAGGAAGGCAAAAAAAAACCATGTGGCAAAGAGTAAGCTCCACCTTGGGGAAAAAAATTCCTTCCCGACTCCACATACGGCAGTCAGACTAGTTCCCTGGATCAACGCCCTATCAAGGAATCTAGTGTATATACCCTGTAACATTATGCTTTTCCAGAAAGGTATCCAGTCCATTCTCATATTTAAGTAATGAATCACTCATTACAACATCATACGGCAGAGAGTTCCATAGTCTCACTGCTCTTACAGTAAAGAATCCGCGTCTATTACTATGCTTAAACCTTCTTTCCTCCAGACGTAGAGGATGCCCCCCTTGTCCCTGTCACCGGTCTATGATTAAAAAGATCATCAGAAAGGTCTTTGTACTGTCCCCTCATATATTTATACATTAACATAAGATCACCCCTTAGTCTTCGTTTTTCCAAACTAAATAGCCCCAAGTGTAATAACCTATCTTGGTATTGCAGACCCTCCAGTCCTCTAATAACCTTGGTCGCTCTTCTCTGCACCTGCTTTAGTTCAGCTATGTCTTTCTTATACACCGGAGACCAGAACTGTGCACAGTATTCTAAGTGTGGTCGCACTAGTGACTTGTATAGAGGTAAAATTATGTTCTCCTCATGAGCATCTATGCCTCTTTTAATACATCCCATTATTTTATTTGCCTTTGTAGCAGCTGCCTGACACTGGCCACTGAATATGAGTTTGTCATCCACCCATACACCAAGGTCTTTTTCATTGACGGTTTTGCCCAGAGTTTTAGAATTAAGCACATAGTTATACATCTTATTACTTCTACCCAAGGGAATGACCTTACATTTATCCCCATTAAAGCTCATTTGCCATTTATCAGCCCAAGCTTCTAGTTTACATAAATCATCCTGTAATATAAAATTGTCCTCCCCTGTATTGATTACCCTGCAGAGTTTAGTGTCATCTGCAAATATTGAAATTCTACTCTGAATGCCCCCTACAAGGTCATTAATAAATATGTTAAAAAGAAGAGGGCCCAATACTGACCCCTGTGGTACCCCACTGCTAACCGCGACCCAGTCCGAGTGTGCTCCATTAATAACCACCCTTTGTTTCCTATCCCTGAGCCAGCTCTCAATCCACTTACACATATTTTCCCCTATCCCCATTATTCTCATTTTATGTAACAACCTTTTGTGTGGCACCGTATCAAAAGCTTTTGAAAAGTCCATATACACTACATCCACTGGGCTCCCTTGGTCCAGTCCGCAACTTACCTCTTCATAGAAGCTGATCAAATTAGTCTGACATGAACGGTCCCTAGTAAACCCGTGCTGATACTGGGTCATGAGGTTATTCCTCTTCAGATACTCCAGTATAGCATCCCTTAGAATGCCCTCCAGGATTTTACCCACAGTAGAGGTTAAACTTACTGGCCTATAATTTCCGAGTTCAGTTTTTGTCCCCTTTTTGAATATTGGCACCACATTTGCTATATGCCAGTCCTGTGGTACAGACCCTGTTATTATGGAGTCTTTAAAGATTAAAAATAATGGTCTATCAATGACTATACTTAGTTCCTGCAGTACTCGGGGGTGTATCTCATCTGGGCCCGGAGATTTGTCAATTTTAGTGATTTTTAGACGCCGCCGTACTTTCTGCTGGGTTAAGCAGGTGACATTTAATTGGGAATTTTTATCACTAGTCATTTTGTCTGCCATGGGATTTTCTTTTGTAAATACTGATGAAAAAAAGTCATTTAGCATATTGGCTTTTTCCTCATCCTCATCCACCATTTCACCCAGACTATTTTTAAGCGGGCCAACACTATCATTTTTTTAATTTCTTACTATTTATGTACTTAAAGAATATTTTGGGATTATTTTTACTCTCTCTGGCAATGAGTCTCTCTGTCTCAATCTTTGCTGCCTTGATTTGCTTTTTACAGAATTTATTAAAATTTTTGAATTTATTTAATGCCTCCTCACTACCTACTTCCTTTATTTCTCTAAATGCTTTCTTTTTGTCACTTATTGCGCCCCTTACAGCTCTATTTAGCCATATTGGTTTCCTCCTATTTCTAGTATGTTTATTCCCATACGGTATATACTGTGCACAGGTCCTATCCAGGATGCTAATAAACGTCTCCCATTTTCTTTGTGTATTTTTATGTCTTAGGATATCGTCCCAGTTAATTGCACCAAGATCCTCTCTCATCCGTTGGAAATTTGCCCTCCTGAAGTTTAGTGTCATTGTCACCCCTCTACTACACATCTTATTAAAGGATACACGAAAACGTATTATTTTGTGATCACTATTCACCAAGTGACCCCAACTCTTATATTTGATATGCGGTCTTACCTGTTGGTTAATATTAGGTCTAGCAGTGCCCCCCTTCTTGTTGGGTCCTGAACCAGTTGTGAAAGGTAATTGTCTCTCATAGTTGTCAAAAACCGATTAACTTTGCTGGAACTGCAGGTTTCTGTTCCCCAATCTATTTCAGGGTAGTTGAAGTCCCCCATAATAATGACTTCTCCTTGAGTCGCAGCTTCATCTATTTGTTTTGCGAGGATATTCTCCATTGCTTCGATTATTTTTGGAGATTTATAACAAACCCCTATCAGTAATTTATTATTTTTTCCCCCTCCCCTTATCTCCACCCACAGGGACTCTACATTTTCATTAGATTCACCTATATTATCACTCAGGATGGGTTTTAAGGACGATTTTACATACAGACACACCCCTCCCCCTCGCTTATCTGTACGGTCATTTCTAAACAGACTATAGCCCTGCAAGTTAACAGCCCAGTCATGGCTCTCATCCAGCCATGTCTCAGATATCCCCACCATGTCATAATTATGCTCCAACAACATTAGTTCTATTTTTTCCATTTTGTTGGTGAGACTTCTGGCATTAGTATACATGCACTTGTTCCTCTCTGTACCTCTATTCTATCTTAAATTATTAACTGTTCTAACCCCGCCTCCCATGCCACCACCACCCCAACTTCCTTATTTGTGCCCAGGTCTCTATCTGCACTATCTTCCCCTCCTATAAATTGAATACCCTCCCCCCAATCCTTAGTTTTAACACTCCTTCAACCTTCTAGCCATTTTCTCCCCCAGCACAGCTGCACCTTCCCCATTGAGGTGCAGCCCGTCCCTAGCGTAGAGCCTGTAGCCAACTGAGAAGTCGGCCCAGTTCTGCAGGAACCCAAACCCCTCCTTCCTACACCAATTCTTGAGCCACTTATTAACCTCCCTAATCTCCCGTTGCCTCGCTGGCGTGGCACGTGGTACAGGCAGTATTTCGGAAAATACCACGTTGCAGGTCCTTGCTTTCAGCTTGCAGCCTAATTCCCTGAAATCATCTTTAAGGACCTTCCACCTACCTCTAACTTTGTCATTTGTGCCAATGTGCACCATGACCGCTGGGTTCTCACCAGCCCCTCCCAGTAATCTATCCACCCGATCAGCGATGTGTCGGACTCGAGCGCCAGGTCGGCAGCACACCATTTGACGATCCCTGTCTTTGTGACAGATTGCCCTATCTGTTCCCCTAATAATTGAGGCCCCCACTACCAGTACCTGTCTGGCCTGCCCTGCTCTCCTATTTCCCTCCTTACTGGAGCAGTCACTCCTCCGGCTTTCAGAGGACATGCCTGGCTGCAGCAGTGCTACCCCTGTACTGGCATCCCCCTCATCTGCCAACTTAGCAAACTTGTTAGGGTGTGCCAGATCAGGACTAGCCTCCCTGGCACTCTTCCCTCTACCCGGCCTTCTAACTGTCACCCAGCTTGCTGCCTCACTGTCCTGCAGCTCCATCCTACCATCCCCCCTCATCTATCCCATTGAGCATCTGCTCAGTGAGCAGAAGACTCCTCTCCATATTGTCTATGGATCTCAGTGTTGCCAGCTGCACATTTAGATCCAGAATCTGGGCTTCCAAATGCTCAACGTGCTCACATCTGGCACAGCAGTATGCAACCTCGACCGGCTGAACAAGGATTGCATACATGTGGCAAGATGTGCACTGGATGGCATTAACAATTGTGGAGCACATTTCCTAATGGGGATTGCACCACACAGAAATGTTAAGTAAAAAATAAATACAAAGTATTAATAAAAAACAGACAGCAATTCAGTGATTCCTCCCTTGGAAACTCCCTGATTCCAAAGTCACTGAATCACAAGTCACACTTACCGCCGTTCACACTTACGCTCAGGTCACACTCAGCTCGCTCACACTCGCTAAGCTGAAGATTTAAAGATTTTTTATTTTTTCCCCCTCAACAACAATCCACCTTGCTGTTCAAATGCTCTACCAAAAAAGGACCAGGTGCTCCATGCAAGATTTCAGACAGAGGAGTAAAAAGAATTATCAGAAGAGTTGTCAGGGACAGCCAAGGATCACCTGTGGAGTGTTACCGAAAGACCTGGAATCAGTAATTACAATTTTTTCAAAGAAAACAATAAGTAATTCACTCAACCTCTATAGCCTGTGTAGCGCCGACATCCCTGCACACTTCCCTCCTCTCTTGCCAGGGACACTGACTCATTCACCTCCGCAGCCCTTGTCCCGCACTTCCTACTCCTCCTGCTGCTGCTCGGGGTTTGCGCACAGCTCGCTAAGGGCGTGTGTGTGCTCCCTGCCATTACCCGCCTGTATACCAACTGTACTTGCCTGCTCCTGCCAGTGCCCACCTGTATACCAGCCGCACCTGTCTGCACCTGCCAGTGCCCACCTGCATACCAGCTGTTCCTGTCTGCACCTGCCAGTTCCTGCCTGCATTAAAGTCGTCCCCACCAGCAGTATGTTTACTTAGAAAATTGGTGATGTGTTCATTATTTCACCCGCTGTAGCTCACTTCCTCTTCCTGTATCTATCTTATATCTTTATCCTTATTTAACTATTTTTTTATTTTATAAACCTCTTTTCTATTTATCTAATCAAATTTTCTTCACAGTAACTTTTTTTTACCTTTTCGTTACTGTAAATTATATATTTTTGCTCTGTGTGATCTAGCTAATATTTTCTCAATTTTATCTTATTTTATTTATAGCTCATATATAATTTCAGGTATATCTAATCTATTATTTATCGTTATTCCACACCCCTATCTATCTATATTATCTGGCTTCTTATCTATATATCTAATAACTGTAATCTTATCTTATCTAATGATCTAATCTTATAGATCATACTTTAAAATGAAAAAGGAAGAAAGCGCATCTTGTGCGGATCAAGCAGGACAGAAAGTAGTGAATGACTGTGCAAGTGCTCACCTGGAAGGGTAACACTGATTTAGGTAGTGAAGGCTACTTCACCTGCTGGATCCCAAGGAGAGTCCAGATTCAATGCATAAAGGGAAGGTATTTGGGTGATAAAATTAGCGATGCCAAGGAACTTTCAGTCACAATAAGAGAAAGTGTGCAATTATAATTGTTTATGTACTATGCTATTCTAAGCTTTTCTAGCTCCTTCTTCAGGCAAAAACATCAATATACCATATACACTGTCCCTATTCCATTTTATACACCCTAATAAGCGTCAATTAACAAATCAGATGTTGGAAGAATCAGATGGCAATTAGATTATGCCAATGGTCATCAGCACCATTCTATAGTGATTATCACAGTATTGTATACTAATAAATTCAAAATCAAAGCATGGCATATGGGTTTTTTTTTTTAAATATAAAAACATTGCTTAAAATGGTTTTTATTTCTCAAATATCCATTTACAGTTTCCTTTATATTTCTACTGTTACATCTATTTTCAATTTTATTAACCTTTCATTAAAAGGAACCTGTCAGCAGGATTGTGCACAGTAACCTACAGACAGTGTCAGGTCGATGCCGTTATTCTGAATAAAATAATACTTGGGTGATGAAATCCGTCTTGTGGTTGTTGTGTATTCTTTATTTTCAGTTTTGAGTTATGGTGGTGCTCTCATTATGAATTCATCTGTATAGTTTCTGACAGGTCACTGATCTCTCAGTGACCCGCCCCCTAATTTTCATAACAAATATTATATGTATATGGAGCGCCCCCAGACGCAGGGCCACGGGATACTCGGTACCGGGCCTCTCTGTCTCGGTCTTGGGGTTGTCACGGTGGCTAGACCCGGGCCGTGACCCTGCTAAGGGGCGTCCAATGAAAGATGAGATGATGGTGCGTGGTGTAGGTCGCGATGAATAACGAGGACACAGGGTTGCAGTCTCTTTACCTCTTTACTGGAGGCTTCAGGATCCTCAATCCAGAGTACTGCTAACAGGGCTGGCTGAGACCGGCTGGTCCGAAGGCACCTCCAGAGTTCCCTTTGCAGGTGGAAATCAGTGCCTACCTTCTAGCGCCTGTGTGTTGTAGTACTTCCCTGCTGAGCACCACGGGATAGTCCTCACAACTAGGGTTGAGCGAAACGGGTCGATCATTTTCAAAAGTCGCCGACTTTTGGCTAAGTCGGCGTCTCATGAAACCCGATCCGACCCCTGTGCTTGTCGGCCATGCGGTACGCGACTTTCGCGCCAAAGTCGCGTTTCAATGACGCGAAAAGCGCCATTTCTCAGCCAATGAAGGTGAACGCAGAGTGTGGGCAGCGTGATGACATAGATCCTGGTCCCCACCATCTTAGAGAAGGGCATTGCAGTGATTGGCTTGCTGTCTGCGGCGTCACAGGGGCTATAAAGGGGCGTTCCCGCCGACCGCCATCTTACTGCTGCTGATCTGAGCTTAGGGAGAGGTTGCTGCCGCTTCGTCAGAAGCAGGGAGAGCGTTAGGCAGGGTCCACTAACCACCAAACCGCTTGTGCTGTAGCGATTTCCACTGTCCAACACCACCTTCGGTGTGCAGGGACTGTGGAAGCTATTTTTTTTTTTTTTTTTCCTCAGCGTTGTAGCTCATTGGGCTGCCCTAGAAGGCTCCGTGATAGCTGTATTGCTGTGTGTACGCCACTGTGCAAACCAACTGCTTTTTTCAAAGCACATATCCTCTTGTTCCTTTCTGCACAGCTATCTTTTTTGTTTGTCCACACTTTTTATTTAATTTGTGCATCAGTCCACTCCTATTGCTGCCTGCCATATCTGGCTTAGATTACTGCAGGGAGATAGTAATTGTAGGACAGTCCCTGTTTTTTTTTTTTTTTGTGGGAGATTAAGATTGGCATTTCTGCTACAGTGCCATCCCTTTGTGTGCCATCTCTCACTGAGTGGGCCATAGAAAGCCTATTTATTTTTTCCGTGATTTGTGTTCTAAATTCTCCCTCAACACAAAAACACTACATCAATCAGTGGTAGAAAAATATTGGCCTCAGTCAGGGCTTGTGTGCCACTGCTGTGTGTGCTATCTCTCATTCAGTGGGCTATAGAAAGCCTATTTATTTATTTATTTTTTTTCTTATTATTTGGTTTCTAAAGTCTCCCTGGAAAAAAAAAAAAAAAAAAAAAAACAGTGGGAGAGTAATATTGCCCTTTCAGCTTGTGTGCCAGTCTTGACTCCTGGGTGTGCCACCTCTCTCTCATTCAGTGGGCCATAGAAAGCCTATTTATTTTTTTGGTTTTTTTAATATTATTTGGTTTCTAAAGTCTCCCTGAAAATAAAAAAAAAAACTTAAAAAAACAGTGGGAGAGTAATATTGCCCTTTCAGCTTGTGTGCCAGTCTTGACTCCTGGGTGTGCCACCTCTCTCATTCAGTGGGCCATAGAAAGCCTATTTATTTTTTTTTTTAAATATTATTGGGTTTCTAAAGTCTCCCTTAAAAAACAAAAAATACATAAAAAAACAGTGGGAGAGTAATATTGCCCTTTCAGCTTGTGTGCCAGTCTTGACTCCTGGGTGTGCCACCTCTCTCATTCAGTGGGCCATAGAAAGCATTTTTTTTTTTTCCTTGATTTGTGTTCTAAAATCTACCTCAACACAAAAACACTACATCAATCAGTGGTAGAAAAATATTGGCCTCAGTCAGGGCTTGTGTGCCACTGCTGTGTGTGCTATCTCTCATTCAGTGGGCTATAGAAAGCCTATTTATTTATTTATTTTTTTTCTTATTATTTGGTTTCTAAAGTCTCCCTGAAAAAAAAAAAAAAAAAAAAAAAAACAGTGGGAGAGTAATATTGCCCTTTCAGCTTGTGTGCCAGTCTTGACTCCTGGGTGTGCCACCTCTCTCTCATTCAGTGGGCCATAGAAAGCCTATTTATTTTTTTGGTTTTTTTAATATTATTTGGTTTCTAAAGTCTCCCTGAAAATAATAAAAAAAAAACTTAAAAAAACAGTGGGAGAGTAATATTGCCCTTTCAGCTTGTGTGCCAGTCTTGACTCCTGGGTGTGCCACCTCTCTCATTCAGTGGGCCATAGAAAGCATATTTATTTTTTTTTTTAAATATTATTGGGTTTCTAAAGTCTCCCTTAAAAAACAAAAAATACATAAAAAAACAGTGGGAGAGTAATATTGCCCTTTCAGCTTGTGTGCCAGTCTTGACTCCTGGGTGTGCCACCTCTCTCATTCAGTGGGCCATAGAAAGCCTATTTATTTATTTTTTTAAATATTATTGGGATTCTAAAGTCTCCCTTAAAAAACAAAAAATACATAAAAAAACAGTGGGAGAGTAATATTGCCCTTTCAGCTTGTGTGCCAGTCTTGACTCCTGGGTGTGCCACCTCTCTCTCTCATTCAGTGGGCCATAGAAAGCATTTTTTTTTTTCCTTGATTTGTGTTCTAAAATCTACCTCAACACAAAAACACTACATCAATCAGTGGGAGAAAAATATTGGCCTCAGTCAGGGCTTGTGTGCCACTGCTGTGTGTGCTATCTCTCATTCAGTGGGCTATAGAAAGCCTATTTATTTATTTATTTTTTTCTTATTATTTGGTTTCTAAAGTCTCCCTGAAAAAAAAAAAAAAAAAAAAAAAACAGTGGGAGAGTAATATTGCCCTTTCAGCTTGTGTGCCAGTCTTGACTCCTGGGTGTGCCACCTCTCTCTCATTCAGTGGGCCATAGAAAGCCTATTTATTTTTTTTGGTTTTTTTAATATTATTTGGTTTCTAAAGTCTCCCTGAAAATAATTAAAAAAAAACTTAAAAAAACAGTGGGAGAGTAATATTGCCCTTTCAGCTTGTGTGCCAGTCTTGACTCCTGGGTGTGCCACCTCTCTCATTCAGTGGGCCATAGAAAGCATATTTATTTTTTTTTTTAAATATTATTGGGTTTCTAAAGTCTCCCTTAAAAAACAAAAAATACATAAAAAAACAGTGGGAGAGTAATATTGCCCTTTCAGCTTGTGTGCCAGTCTTGACTCCTGGGTGTGCCACCTCTCTCATTCAGTGGGCCATAGAAAGCCTATT
Organism: Ranitomeya variabilis; assembly: GCF_051348905.1. Taxonomy (NCBI): domain Eukaryota; kingdom Metazoa; phylum Chordata; class Amphibia; order Anura; family Dendrobatidae; genus Ranitomeya; species Ranitomeya variabilis. The sequence continues at coordinate 72,446,157 of NC_135232.1, forward strand.
TATTTTTTTTTTTAAATATTATTGGGATTCTAAAGTCTCCCTTAAAAAACAAAAAATACATAAAAAAACAGTGGGAGAGTAATATTGCCCTTTCAGCTTGTGTGCCAGTCTTGACTCCTGGGTGTGCCACCTCTCTCATTCAGTGGGCCATAGAAAGCATTTTTTTTTTTCCTTGATTTGTGTTCTAAAATCTACCTCAACACAAAAACACTACATCAATCAGTGGGAGAAAAATATTGGCCTCAGTCAGGGCTTGTGTGCCACTGCTGTGTGTGCTATCTCTCATTCAGTGGGCTATAGAAAGCCTATTTATTTATTTATTTTTTTTCTTATTATTTGGTTTCTAAAGTCACCCTGAAAAAAAAAAAAAAAAAAAAAAAAACAGTGGGAGAGTAATATTGCCCTTTCAGCTTGTGTGCCAGTCTTGACTCCTGGGTGTGCCACCTCTCTCATTCAGTGGGCCATAGAAAGGCTATTTATTTTTTTGTTTTTTTTTAATATTATTTGGTTTCTAAAGTCTCCCTGAAAAAAAAAAATAAATAAATTAGGTGGGAGATTAATATTGACATTAGTGCTTGAGTGACAGTCCTGCGTGTGTGTCATCTCTGTGATTTTGTGCCACAGAAAACAGAGTGTGTAACATTGTGCCTGATTTTCCTTGTGGTCTCACCAACCTGTTAAGGGATATTGAAATCATACTGAAGTTATAGCTCACCGTGTAAGTTGTTTGACAGCAACAAATAAAGTTACTTTGGTTAAGATTTTAAAACAATGAGGAAGTCTGGTGCAAGAGGTCGTCGTGGGCGTTCATTGTCAGCTGGTAATGATGGTAGTGGTAGTGGAGCATCAGGTGGTCGTGGGGATAAAAATATTCCACCTAAGTCTGGAGCTGTGGAGCCAGTTTCGTCGTCAGGCTACACAAGGCCTCGAACGCTCTCTTTTCTGGGAGTAGGAAAACCGCTTTTAAAGGCGGAGCAGCAACAGCAAGTTTTGGCTTACATTGCAGACTCAGCCTCTAGCTCTTTTGCCTCCTCTTCCGAAACTGGTAAATGTAAAAGCAGCGCGTCGCTTGTGGATGTTCACGGTCAGGGACAAGTCGCTTCCTTGTCCTCCTCAGCAAAAACTACAACAAGAGAGAAGGATGCAGCAGGCGACACAACGGGTCACTCCATGGAGCTCTTTACACATACCGTCCCTGGCTTAGAAAGTGAAACATTTAACAGGCCATGCCCATTACAAGTATATTCTGACATGGAGTGCACTGATGCACAGCCACAGCCAGAGTACTATGCTGCTCCTTTGACTCAGACCACCACATTGCCCTCTCAGGGTACAGATCCACAATCAGACCCTGATGAGACTATGTTGCCCCGCCACGAACGCTATACCACCGACCGACACAGTGACACAGACGAAGTTGCACACGAGCTCGAAGAGGAGGTAATAGATGACCCAGTTATTGACCCCGATTGGCAGCCATTGGGGGAACAGGGTGCAGGCGGCAGTAGTTCAGAAGCGGAGGTGGAGGAGGGGCCGCAGCAGGCATCAACATCGCAACAGGTTCCATCTGCCGGGCCCGTATCTGGCCCAAAACGCGTGTCAAAGCCAAAACCTGTTGGAGGACAGCGTGGCCATCCGGTTAAAGCTCAGTCTGCAATCCCTGAAAAGGGATCCGAGTCTAGGAAGAGTGCAGTCTGGCATTTTTTTAAACAACATCCAACTGATCAGCGCAAAGTCATCTGTCAAAAATGTTCAACTAGCTTAAGCAGAGGTCAGAATCTGAAAAGTCTAAATACTAGTTGCATGCATAGACACTTAACCACCATGCATTTTCAAGCCTGGACTAACTACCAAACGTCCCTTAAGGTTGTAGCACCCTCGGCCAATGAAGCTAGTCAGCAACGCAACATCCCTTCCGTCACTGTAAGGCCACCATTTTCCGCACCACCGGCAGTATCTGTGCAGGTTTCTTTGCCAGCCAAAAGCAGTCAGGGTCAGGGAACCACCAGTTTTGTAGGAGGAAATATTGCATCTAGGGCACCGGCGGAAACAATACCGTCTCCAACCGTCTCTCAGTCTGCCATGTACACCGGCACACCCGAAAGTTCCACGATCTCCAGCTCTCCAGTCCAGCTCACCCTACATGAGACTCTGGTTAGAAAAAGGAAGTACTTATCCTCGCATCCGCGTACACAGGGTTTTAACGCCCACATAGCTAGACTAATCTCGTTAGAGATGATGCCCTACCGGTTAGTTGAAAGCGAAGCTTTCAAAGCCCTGATGGAGTACACTGAACCACGATACGAGCTACCCAGTCGACACTTTTTTTCCAGAAAAGCCATCCCAGCCCTGCACCAGCATGTTAAACAGCGCATCGTCCATGCACTCAGGCAATCTGTGAGTACAAAGGTGCACCTGACTACAGATGCATGGACCAGTAGGCATGGCCAGGGACGTTATGTGTCCATCACGGCACACTGGGTGAATGTGGTGGATGCAGGGTCCACAGGCGACATCAATTTAGGGACAGTTGTGCCTAGCCCACGGTCTAGGAAACAGTTGGCTGTAGGCGTTCGCACCCCCTCCTCCTCCTCGTCCTCCTGCAGAAGCTACAGCTCTTCCACAGAACGCAGTCTGCCAACCACTCCATCGGCAGATGACACTGTTGCACACCAGTTGTCCCATTATGGGCCAGCTACTGCCAAGCGTCAGCAGGCTGTATTGGCTATGAAGTGTTTGGGCGACAACAGACACACCGCGGAAGTTCTATCCGAGTTCTTGCAACAAGAAACGCAGTCGTGGCTGGGCACAGTAGATCTTGAGGCAGGCAAGGTAGTGAGTGATAACGGAAGGAATTTCATGGCTGCCATCTCCCTTTCCCAACTGAAACACATTCCTTGCCTGGCTCACACCTTAAACCTGGTGGTGCAGTGCTTATTGAAAACTTATCCTGGGTTCTCCGACCTGCTCCTCAAAGTGCGTGCACTTTGCTCACATATCCGACGTTCGCCTGTACACGCCAGCCGTATGCAGACCTATCAGCGGTCTTTGAACCTTCCCCAGCATCGCCTCATCATAGACGTTGCAACAAGGTGGAACTCAACACTGCACATGCTTCAGAGACTGTGCGAACAGAGGCGTGCTGTTATTTATTTGTGGGAGGATACACGGGCAGGCAGTAGGATGGCAGACATGGAGTTGTCAGGTGTGCAGTGGTCTAAGATACAAGACGTGTCAAGTCCTTCAGTGTTTTGAGGAATGCACACGGCTGGTTAGTGCAGACAACGCCGTAATAAGCATGAGCATCCCCCTAATGCGTCTGCTGATGCAAAGTTTGACGCACATAAAGGAGCAGGCGTCTGCACCAGAGGAAGAGGAAAGCCTTGATGACAGTCAGCCATTGTCTGGTCAGGGCAGTGTACAGGACGAGGTAGCGGGCGAAGAGGAGGTGGAGGACGAGGAGGATGATGGGGATGAGTATATTTTTAATGCCGAACCTTTCCCGGGGGCACAGGAAATTGGTTGCGTGTCACGGCCGGGTTCTGGTTTTTTGAGGGACACAAGTGACGTAGATTTGCCTGCAACTGCCCCTCAACCAATCACAACCGGAGATTTGACAACTGGAACTTTGGCCCACATGGCGGATTATGCCTTACGTATCCTAAAAAGGGACACACGCATTACGAAAATGATGAACGATGACGATTACTGGTTGGCCTGCCTCCTTGATCCACGCTATAAAGGCAAATTGCAAAATATTATGCCACATGAGAACTTGGAACTAATATTAGCAACCAAACAATCAACTCTTGTTGACCGTTTGCTTCAGGCATTCCCAGCACACAGCGCACGTGATCGTTCTCACACGAGCTCCAGGGGGCAGCAGACTAGGAGTGTTAGGGGTGCACACATCAGAAGTGGCGTTGGACAGAGGGGTTTTCTGACCAGGTTGTGGAGTGATTTTGCTATGACCGCAGACAGGACAGGTACTGCTGCATCAATTGAAAGTGACAGGAGACAACATTTGTCCAGTATGGTTACTAACTATTTTTCATCCCTTATCGATGTTCTCCCTCAACCGTCATTCCCATTTGATTACTGGGCCTCCAAATTAGACACCTGGCCAGAATTGGCAGAATATGCATTGCAGGAGCTTGCTTGCCCGGCAGCAAGTGTCCTATCAGAAAGAGTATTCAGTGCTGCAGGTTCAATATTAACCGAAAAAAGGACTCGTCTGGCTACCCAAAATGTTGACGATCTAACATTCATTAAAATGAACCACAACTGGATTTCGAAATCTTTTGCCCCACCTTGCCCGGCCGACACCTAGCTTTCCTATGAAAAGCTCTTGCCTGTGAATTACTTTTCTAATGTCTAATTTGCTGCAGCTGATTGTACAGCATACGACATGTTTACACCTCCCTAAATGGCAAAACTCCCCACACGGGGCCGTGGTATCGCGACTTGGCGCAAGCACCCGTGAGACTGCTGTTTGTCTGAAGAGGTGGGTGTGCTCGCTTTTGGTTGACGGCATTGCTACTGGGTCCCTCATAGTACAATGTAGTGTCTCTGGCGGTGGTGGTGCGCACCCAACGTCAGACACACCGTTGTAACATGAGGGGCCCTGGGGCGGTCCCGCCGGCCTCAAGAGAGTTCCCCCCTACCCCAGCTCAAAATGTGCTCTACCACGTGCAAAATTATGTCGCACAGCTCCACCAATCTTTAGTCTATTCGCTGACATCATTCAATGTCTGGCACTGACAATACAAATTTGTAGACATCTATGATGCAACTTAAAGTAGTCTGTGTCTGTGTCCTATATTGGCACCATTAAATAGTTACTGCCAAATTACTATGTCAGAAACTCAGTAGATGAGCCCACCCCTGTACCTAAGTATGCCACCTTTTTTTTTGTTTTGGTTGTTTTGCGAGACATTAACATCTATTTATATTTTGGGAGTACTGGGACAGACACTCCTTGCACTACTCCTCCACTCACCACCAAGCTGCCTGTGTATCCATGTAACCGCTGTAAAGCTGCCATGAGCCTATTGTTTGTTATTTTAGGCCTTTGATAGCCTGTCTGCGGTCCCTACTTTAAATACTCCTCCACTCACCACCAAGCTGCCTGCCCGTGTATCCATGTAACCGCTGTAAAGCTGCCATGAGCCTATTGTTTGTTATTTTAGGCCTTTGATAGCCTGTCTGCGGTCCCTACTTTAAATACTCCTCCACTCACCACCAAGCTGCCTGTGTATCCATGTAACCGCTGTAAAGCTGCCATGAGCCTATTGTTTGTTATTTTAGGCCTTTGATAGCCTGTCTGCGGTCCCTACTTTAAATACTCCTCCACTCACCACCAAGCTGCCTGCCCGTGTATCCATGTAACCGCTGTAAAACTGCCATAAGCCTATTGTTTGTTATTTTAGGCCTTTGATAGCCTGTCTGCGGTACCTACTTTAAATACTCCTCCACTCACCACCAAGCTGCCTGCCCGTGTATCCATGTAACCGCTGTAAAACTGCCATGAGCCTATTGTTTGTTATTTTAGGCCTTTGATAGCCTGTCTGCGGTCCCTACTTTAAATACTCCTCCACTCACCACCAAGCTGCCTGTGTATCCATGTAACCGCTGTAAAGCTGCCATGAGCCTATTGTTTGTTATTTTAGGCCTTTGATAGCCTGTCTGCGGTCCCTACTTTAAATACTCCTCCACTCACCACCAAGCTGCCTGTGTATCCATGTAACCGCTGTAAAGCTGCCATGAGCCTATTGTTTGTTATTTTAGGCCTTTGATAGCCTGTCTGCGGTCCCTACTTTAAATACTCCTCCACTCATCACCAAGCTGCCTGTGTATCCATGTAACCGCTGTAAAGCTGCCATGAGCCTATTGTTTGTTATTTTAGGCCTTTGATAGCCTGTCTGCGTCCCTACTTTAAATACTCCTCCACTCACCACCAAGCTGCCTGTGTATCCATGTAACCGCTGTAAAGCTGCCATGAGCCTATTGTTTGTTATTTTAGGCCTTTGATAGCCTGTCTGCGGTCCCTACTTTAAATACTCCTCCACTCACCACCAAGCTGCCTGCCCGTGTATCCATGTAACCGCTGTAAAACTGCCATGAGCCTATTGTTTGTTATTTTAGGCCTTTGATAGCCTGTCTGCGGTCCCTACTTTAAATACTCCTCCACTCATCACCAAGCTGCCTGTGTATCCATGTAACCGCTGTAAAGCTGCCATGAGCCTATTGTTTGTTATTTTAGGCCTTTGATAGCCTGTCTGCGGTCCCTACTTTAAATACTCCTCCACTCACCACCAAGCTGCCTGTGTATCCATGTAACCGCTGTAAAGCTGCCATGAGCCTATTGTTTGTTATTTTAGGCCTTTGATAGCCTGTCTGCGGTCCCTACTTTAAATACTCCTCCACTCACCACCAAGCTGCCTGTGTATCCATGTAACCGCTGTAAAGCTGCCATGAGCCTATTGTTTGTTATTTTAGGCCTTTGATAGCCTGTCTGCGGTCCCTACTTTAAATACTCCTCCACTCACCACCAAGCTGCCCGTGTATCCATGTAACCGCTGTAAAACTGCCATGAGCCTATTGTTTGTTATTTTAGGCCTTCGAAGCCTGTCTGCGGTCCCTCCTTCCACTAGGCCTCCACTGACCAGACCACTGCTGCCCGTGTACCCCTGGAACCAATTTTAAAGTGCCTACAGCCAGCCCATTTTATTGTGTTAGGCCTTCGAAGCCTGTCTGCGGTCCCTCCTTCCACTAGGCCTCCACTGACCAGACCACTGCTGCCCGTGTACCCCTGGAACCAATTTTAAAGTGCCTACAGCCAGCCCATTTTATTGTGTTAGGCCTTCGAAGCCTGTCTGCGGTCCCTCCTTCCACTAGGCCTCCACTCACCTGACCACTGCTGCCCGTGTACCCCTGGAACCAATAATAAAGTGCCTACAGCCAGCCCATTTTATTATGTTAGGCCTTTGAAGCCTGTCTGCGGTCCCTCCTTCCACTAGGCCTCCACTGACCAGACCACTGCTGCCCGTGTACCCCTGGAACCAATAATAAAGTGCCTACCGCCAGCCCATTTTATTATGTTAGGCCTTCGAAGCCTGTCTAAGGTCCCTCCTTCCACTAGGCCTCCACTCACCTGACCACTGCTGCCCGTGTACCCCTGGAACCAATAATAAAGTGCCTAGAGCCTATTTTTTTATTTAATTTAATATTAATAAAGCCAGGATGAACTACGATACACCACGCTATGAGCTACCCAGTTGACAATTCTTTTGCGAGAAAAGCCATCCCACCCCTCCACCTGCATGTTAAAGACCGCATTGTCCTTGCATTCTGTCAATTTGTCAGTCCAAAGGTATACCTGACAACAGACACATGGACCTGTAGGCCTGGCCACGGAAGGTTACGTGTCCTTTGTGGCTAAATGGGTTAATGTATTGGATGCATGGTCCACACAGGGGACAGCCTGCAAAGTCTGTCTGCAGTCCCTAGTTCAAGTTGTCCTCAACTGAATAAAGCTGAGCTTCTACCTTCTGGCTCTGATTAACTGCTGTTTTTAAAAAAATTGGCTGTTCCGTCCTTCTAAAGGTGTCTGCCCCTGCCTGGTGTTGTCCTCAACTGAATAAAGCTGAGCTTCAACCTTCAGTTCCAAATTACCATTATTAAAAATGCCATTGGCTGTTCCGGCCTACTAAAGGTGTCTGTCTGCCCCTGCCTGGTGTTGTCCTCAACTGAATAAAGCTGAGCTTCTACCTTCTGCCTCTTACTAACTGCTGTTTTTTTAAAAAATTGGCTGTTCCGGCCTACTAAAGGTGTCTGTCTGCCCCTGCCTGGTGTTGTCCTCAACTGAATAAAGCTGAGCCTCAACCTTCTGTTCCAAATTACCATTTTTAAAAATGCAATTGGCTGTTCCGGCCTACTAAAGGTGAATGTCTGCCCCTGCCTGGTGTTGTCCTCAACTGAATAAAGCTGAGCTTCAACCTTCAGTTCCAAATTACCATTTTTAAAAATGCCATTGGCTGTTCCGGCCTACTAAAGGTGTCTGTCTGCCCCTGCCTGGTGTTGTCCTCAACTGAATAAAGCTGAGCTTCAACCTTCTGTTCCAAATTACCATTTTTAAAAATGCAATTGGCTGTTCCGGCCTACTAAAGGTGTCTGTCTGCCCCTGCCTGGTGTTGTCCTCAACTGAATAAAGCTGAGCCTCAACCTTCTGTTCCAAATTACCATTTTTAAAAATGCAATTGGCTGTTCCGGCCTACTAAAGGTGAATGTCTGCCCCTGCCTGGTGTTGTCCTCAACTGAATAAAGCTGAGCTTCAACCTTCAGTTCCAAATTACCATTTTTAAAAATGCCATTGGCTGTTCCGGCCTACTAAAGGTGTCTGTCTGCCCCTGCCTGGTGTTGTCCTCAACTGAATAAAGCTGAGCTTCTACCTTCTGTTCCAAATTACCATTTTTAAAAATGCAATTGGCTGTTCCGGCCTACTAAAGGTGTCTGTCTGCCCCTGCCTGGTGTTGTCCTCAACTGAATAAAGCTGAGCCTCAACCTTCTGTTCCAAATTACCATTTTTAAAAATGCAATTGGCTGTTCCGGCCTACTAAAGGTGAATGTCTGCCCCTGCCTGGTGTTGTCCTCAACTGAATAAAGCTGAGCTTCAACCTTCAGTTCCAAATTACCATTTTTAAAAATGCCATTGGCTGTTCCGGCCTACTAAAGGTGTCTGTCTGCCCCTGCCTGGTGTTGTCCTCAACTGAATAAAGCTGAGCTTCAACCTTCTGTTCCAAATTACCATTTTTAAAAATGCAATTGGCTGTTCCGGCCTACTAAAGGTGTCTGTCTGCCCCTGCCTGGTGTTGTCCTCAACTGAATAAAGCTGAGCCTCAACCTTCTGTTCCAAATTACCATTTTTAAAAATGCAATTGGCTGTTCCGGCCTACTAAAGGTGAATGTCTGCCCCTGCCTGGTGTTGTCCTCAACTGAATAAAGCTGAGCTTCAACCTTCAGTTCCAAATTACCATTTTTAAAAATGCCATTGGCTGTTCCGGCCTACTAAAGGTGTCTGTCTGCCCCTGCCTGGTGTTGTCCTCAACTGAATAAAGCTGGGCTTCTACCTTCTGCCTCTTACTAACTGCTGTTTTTTTTAAAAATTGGCTGTTCCGGCCTACTAAAGGTGTCTGTCTGCCCCTGCCTGGTGTTGTCCTCAACTGAATAAAGCTGAGCTTCAACCTTCTGTTCCAAATTACCATTTTTAAAAATGCAATTGGCTGTTCCGGCCTACTAAAGGTGTCTGTCTGCCCCTGCCTGGTGTTGTCCTCAACTGAATAAAGCTGAGCCTCAACCTTCTGTTCCAAATTACCATTTTTAAAAATGCAATTGGCTGTTCCGGCCTACTAAAGGTGAATGTCTGCCCCTGCCTGGTGTTGTCCTCAACTGAATAAAGCTGAGCTTCAACCTTCAGTTCCAAATTACCATTTTTAAAAATGCCATTGGCTGTTCCGGCCTACTAAAGGTGTCTGTCTGCCCCTGCCTGGTGTTGTCCTCAACTGAATAAAGCTGAGCTTCTACCTTCTGCCTCTTACTAACTGCTGTTTTTTTAAAAAATTGGCTGTTCCGGCCTACTAAAGGTGTCTGTCTGCCCCTGCCTGGTGTTGTCCTCAACTGAATAAAGCTGAGCCTCAACCTTCTGTTCCAAATTACCATTTTTAAAAATGCAATTGGCTGTTCCGGCCTACTAAAGGTGAATGTCTGCCCCTGCCTGGTGTTGTCCTCAACTGAATAAAGCTGAGCTTCAACCTTCAGTTCCAAATTACCATTTTTAAAAATGCCATTGGCTGTTCCGGCCTACTAAAGGTGTCTGTCTGCCCCTGCCTGGTGTTGTCCTCAACTGAATAAAGCTGAGCTTCAACCTTCTGTTCCAAATTACCATTTTTAAAAATGCAATTGGCTGTTCCGGCCTACTAAAGGTGTCTGTCTGCCCCTGCCTGGTGTTGTCCTCAACTGAATAAAGCTGAGCCTCAACCTTCTGTTCCAAATTACCATTTTTAAAAATGCAATTGGCTGTTCCGGCCTACTAAAGGTGAATGTCTGCCCCTGCCTGGTGTTGTCCTCAACTGAATAAAGCTGAGCTTCAACCTTCAGTTCCAAATTACCATTTTTAAAAATGCCATTGGCTGTTCCGGCCTACTAAAGGTGTCTGTCTGCCCCTGCCTGGTGTTGTCCTCAACTGAATAAAGCTGAGCTTCTACCTTCTGCCTCTTACTAACTGCTGTTTTTTTTAAAAATTGGCTGTTTTTCGGCCTACTAAAGGTGTCTGTCTGCCCCTGCCTGGTGTTGTCCTCAACTGAATAAAGCTGAGCTTCAACCTTCTGTTCCAAATTACCATTTTTAAAAATGCAATTGGCTGTTCCGGCCTACTAAAGGTGTCTGTCTGCCCCTGCCTGGTGTTGTCCTCAACTGAATAAAGCTGAGCCTCAACCTTCTGTTCCAAATTACCATTTTTAAAAATGCAATTGGCTGTTCCGGCCTACTAAAGGTGAATGTCTGCCCCTGCCTGGTGTTGTCCTCAACTGAATAAAGCTGAGCTTCAACCTTCAGTTCCAAATTACCATTTTTAAAAATGCCATTGGCTGTTCCGGCCTACTAAAGGTGTCTGTCTGCCCCTGCCTGGTGTTGTCCTCAACTGAATAAAGCTGAGCTTCTACCTTCTGCCTCTTACTAACTGCTGTTTTTTTAAAAAATTGGCTGTTCCGGCCTACTAAAGGTGTCTGTCTGCCCCTGCCTGGTGTTGTCCTCAACTGAATAAAGCTGAGCCTCAACCTTCTGTTCCAAATTACCATTTTTAAAAATGCAATTGGCTGTTCCGGCCTACTAAAGGTGAATGTCTGCCCCTGCCTGGTGTTGTCCTCAACTGAATAAAGCTGAGCTTCTACCTTCAGTTCCAAATTACCATTTTTAAAAATGCAATTGGCTGTTCCGGCCTACTAAAGGTGTCTGTCTGCCTCTGCCTGGTGTTGTCCTCAACTGAACAAAGCTGAGCTTCCACATTCTGGCTTTCGCCCTATACTATCAGATATTAAACTGCATTTGGCCTACTAGTGTGGTTATGCCCTTGAAACAGTGTCTGCTGCTCTTGGGTTTGCTACTCCACTGAACAAAGCAATGCCGCCTGTTTAGTCCTGTTACCAATTTTGAACTGCATTTAGCCTACTTTATTCTTTGGCCCTATATCTGTTTCCTCCTCATCCTGCCCATTGCCCAGCCACTGCTAGATGAGTCTGCTGGTACATTGACCTAGACCACTACATTCCCCTTATACTCTACACAGCCAGAATCTGACCCTGCTGAAAGTAAGGTTCCCCTTCCCGCATGTTATACCACCTTACACAGGGACAGAGAGGAAGGTGCAGATGAAAGTGCAGGTTCCTTCATCAGGTGGGGGGGCATACTCGTTGGCGACGTCACTGGCACAGGGCCCCTCAGAGTACGCAAAAGTGTCGCTGCTGGTGGGAGGCGCCCCCGCCATGCAAACACACATCGCTGTACTTTGAGGGGCCCTGTGCCAGTGCCAATGCGAACGAGTGGGCCCCCCCTGCTTGCTCAGGATCACAGCACTTGCAACGTTGAAATACTTACCTTTCCCTGCAACACCGCCGTGACGTAGTCCGCATTTCCTGGGCCCACGAAAAACTTGAGCCGGCCCTACTCCCCCCACAACTTTTGCCAAATGACCCCCAATTCCCTATGCCCAACTATTATTATAAAGTTAATTAAGATTGACAAGCTTCAGAAACAAGAATGGATGTTTTTGGCATTAAAATGGGCACTGTAGGTGTTTTCCTGGCCTCCACTCACTGCCGACTATGCTTCCCCATTGACTTGCATTGGGTTTCGTGTTTCAGTCGATCCCCGACTTTTAGCGATAATCGGCCGACTGCACTCGACTCGACTCTGGACAAAATCGGGTTTCACAAAACCCGACTCGATCTTAAAAAAATGAAAGTCGCTCAACTCTACTCACAACTGTTGTGCCTGTTTCTGATGTTCTTTCTCACAACTTGTATCTGTTCTGATGTTCTTCTCCGTCCCCCAGATGATATGGATAGGACGCACCCGTATGACGGGGTAGGCCTGGAGTTCCGGGACCCTAGTGTTGCCCCTCTCCCACAATTGCCTCCTATGTCTGCTTAGGTGATTTAGGTGAGACAGCCAACCTATAATTAACTGTCCTGCCGTTGGTTTGAAGTAATGCTTGGAGCCCAATACTTCCTCGGCGTTCCGGCCACCGGCTACGCGCCTCAGTAGGATGTTGCCTCGATCTTACAGCACGACTCCTACTGGTGTTATCTCCTTTTTGCTTTGATCTCGTTTCTCACTCTTCACAAAAAAACCCGCTTCTTGTCCTTTCTTGAGATACCGCCGCGATGTAGTGCAGGCGCGGTTCCTTAACGTTCTTTCCTGTTCGCTAGGCCTCTGTCAGGATCCCACCCCTGACAGGGACCCCCCTGAATCTTTCCCCGCAACACCCTCTGCCACAGGATGTTGCCTGGTTCCAACCCAGTCAGCTTCTCACTAACTTCCTATCCAACCCCCAGTTTTACCAGATTGTGAGGAGTGGCCTAATACATAGTACCCTTTGCTCCCCCTGGAGGCCAGACTGTGAAGTGTATTGGTGTCTGTGATACCTGGTCAGGTGAACTCCTTAAGTGCCATCGGACGTACCATAGCCCCCCTTAGTGGCGGAGCAACAGTACTGCAACGACCAGGTCTCTGGGGCGCTGCATATATCTTGGAAAAAACAAACAAAACCCTTCTACAGGCAGGCACTGGTGATGGCGTCTGCTCTGCAGCATGATCGCATATGTAATGTGCATATAATTCATTTGTTTGATGTGATCCTGATATTCATTTTAAAAAAAATCCATTTGAAAACAGCGCCCGCTACGGTGATCCAATAGCTGCTACTGCACTGTTGCCAGCGGCACCATCTTGTTAGAGAAAAAAACAAACATTTTCTTCTCCAAGATGGAGCTAGAAATTGCGTAGTAGCAGCTATTGGAGATCGACGATAGCTGCTACTGCGCAGGCGCTGGCTGCGCCATCTTGGAGCAGGATTGCACGGCCGCCACCTGCCTGCAGGAGGTTTTTTTTTCTCAAGATATATGTATATATATATATATATATATATATATATATATATATATATATTTATTATTCATTATTTAAACTAGAGGGCAGGATCTGTCAGAAGCCATACAGATGAATACCTAATCTGAGAACCACATGAAGACCCCCCACAGGCCGCCCCGGGGCACGAGCATGTCATTAACTGAAAATAAAGATTAAACAACAACCACAAGACAGATTTCAGCAACCAAGGTATCATTTTAATCAGTTTAACAGCACCGTTCCCTTTAAGTATAATCAACTGTGCTAAAAGATAAGGAAAAGAAAGAAAAGTATGAAAAATTCTCTTGTTTAAAAAGGTAAACTAAGTAATTATTTTACAACTATACTTATTTGAAGTAAAAAAAATGACCACATCGTCCTTTAAAGGAAAAGGAGCAATTTTATTCCTTTAGTTTCCTAATTTGAACCTGGAAAAAAGACATACTTCTGCTCGGAGCTTTAGATCACGTGTACACAATGGTCTTGGCAAACTTGCCTTTTTCTTCTGACTGATGTCTTCCAGAGAATAAACAGACAAGTATCAGGTGATAAAATCTGGAACATGATGAGATTGTGTGCGCTGGAACATCGCAAGTCAAAGAAACATAAAAAGAGGCATGTTCTGCAAGTAAATCTTTAGTTATGGTAAAATTAAAACATCATATTCAAGAAAATACAAGATGCAATAATCATGAAGAGAAAAATAAAAAATTGAGATAAAATGTTAGGACACAAAGGCACACTCACAAATTAATGTGTTGTTAAAGCGAAGGTTGCACCTTAAGTGTTATTAAATATTTCTATTTTCCTTGTTAGATTTTTTATATATTTTTTTACATTTTGATTCTATATAATGTGCATGATCTGTTTTACAACAGACACATGGAAATAAGAATACAAAGTATAATAAGGACTTCTTTGGAGAGTCCTGTGGGCATGTTCTGTAACTGGTCAAAGGTCGCTGTGTAAAGACAAGGAGAAAGTGAGCTATCTTCCCTATTGTTAATGATGTGATACTGTGCTATCAGCCTCCACCTTTATAGCAGGGGAATTCTATTGGTTATGATTAAGGGAGCTTAGTCTCCAGAAACGCGTTGAGATTCACACCCATATGGTTTGAGCTGAAGTTTGTACCCTCTATGCTACAAGTTTGTGAATAAAGAAATTTTATCTTCACGGATTCGGTGGAGCTGGACATTCCTTTTTTTTTTTTTTTTGGACTTTACACGTTTTTACATAGCGGGTCCATGCTTCCGAAGTTCAATTAATGCATCATGGGTGAGCTGGTTTATTTCTCTTTTCTTCGAATTCTATTACTTCCTGGGCTACATTTTAATGGAAGCCTAATGCTAATTAAGATCCCATGAAAAAAATGTGATGGAGTTTAACTTACAATGTATTAACATTCTACTCTGTATTTTGAGGAAAAAAAGTATAACAACATAACAATTTTCCAAGGAACCAAGTTTGCACTTACATAAAATACAAGAATATATTTGTTTCTGTATCAGTGTAAAAAACAATGGAAACAGTGCTGAAATGGAATGGGAACAGTATGGGTAAGACCCCTGGAAGCATTTCTGAATCCCAGGTCCCTGCTTGTAACAATGTTGTAAGAGTATTACACCACTTTTATGGACAATAAAACACACAAAACTGAAGATAACATTTTTTCCAGTCAAATCCATTTTAACAAACATTCTTTCCCTGATAATCCCTGACTAGATGACTGTCGTACGCTATAGTTAATGCCACACCTCACTGTAGACGAATATCAGATAAGAGCGGTATTTTTATAGAATATAGAAGGGATTTGAACTGGCTTTGAAAAGATATTTTATTACAATATTTTATTGTACGTGGCAGCAACAAACTGTGGAAGTACGCAAGTAACACTGCCAGCTTTCATGAATTTCTGAGTACAGAACAACATAAAAAAATGAATCAGTCAATGAGTCCATGGAAAAAAGCAGCAGCATATCTTAGAATTTATAAGGCAATAATCCCTGAATAGATGACTATCATTTGCTATACCTACTGCCAAACCTCACCCTACACAAATTGCATATAAGACCAGTATTATCATAAAATATAGAAGCGATTTTATCCAGTACTGAAAAGGTATTTTCTTGTACTTTGCAGCAACAAACTCTGGAGGAACACAAGTAACATTGGCACCTTTGATGAATTTTTGAGTACAGATCACTGTAAAACATTAATAGGTCAATGAATCCTTGGGAGTAAACAACAGCCAGGCTTAGACTTTATAATGAAATAATCCCTGACCAGATGCCAGTCATACATTATCCCTACTGCCACGCCTCACTGTAGACAAAGTGCAGATAATAGCGGTATTATTATAACAGAATAGAATCTATTTCAATTATTCCTGAAAAAAGTTATTAGTTTAATATAGCAGCATCAAGGACTGTTATTTCATCAACATTGCTGGGGAACATTGTGGAGCATTTTGCATCTAATCAGCCTGATGTGGAGGAGACCAATACCCCTTTGAAGAGACATAAGAGTGTCTAGACTGGTCATGCCCATGTACTAAGTGCATGGGGTGAAAAACATTTACCCCTGTGGAATATATATATATATATATATTGTGACAGGGTCACTGGCACCGTATGTGAGGCGAGATATGTGTTGCAAAGGTTATCCTGCGTGATGTGAAACCCATAAGTTTCCCTCCAGCATGATATGTGCTGAGAATAATCAGTCTTTTCAAGGGTTTGGGTTTTGGTGAGTAGGTAAGAGATGGGCGGGACGCCTACTCACCATATCTCCACCTCAAGGGTGTGGTTGGAGAGAGTTAAATGTCCAACCACTGTTTTTTTCTGTCTGTGCTGTTTGGTTGGAAAAAAATCCTCCAGGCTGAAGCTCCAGTGAAAGCTTCCATGCGTATTTGTCCTGGAAGGCGAGAGCCATACTGTGAAGGACTTTGGATGGACTTTTTTATTTTCATTTGTGCCACAAAGGCTGTTTTGTTACTATTTTGGATTTATGGTGTATGAAGTAATGCTTTTGACATACAACTGCTGCAGTAAATATGGTATATAATATTTTCCTGCTCAGAACAATTTGCAGGACTAAGAGTGTCACAGGGTCCTTCTCCGATACCACACAATCAACAGAGCGAGGGAAGTGTGAACAATCCCAATAACTTTATTATAGGCAAAACTAAAAGGTCCATAAACAATTCACCACACTGAGGATACAATAGTCCAGAACATGAATGCAGTTCAGTAACAGGATAAAATGTCCAAGGAGATGAAATTCCAATAATCCAGCAGACAGAGGATAAAAAATCAATATGCTTCTCTTTCTCTCTGATGTGCTGTGTTCACACAATCCTCACCACACAGGCACTGACTTCCCAGCTCCTGTCCTCCCCAGCCCCCTCCTTATGTCCAGGGGTAGTCAGACAGGTTGGGGTGGTTTTCAGGCCTCCCAGACCTGACAAAGGTGCCTCGGGGATTAAGGCCCTACAGGGGGTCATCAAGAGGCATAAATACAGTCAGGCTGCAGACAGTAAGGGTACCGTCACACAGTACCATTTTGATCGCTACGACGGTACGATTCGTGACGTTCTAGCGATATCGTTACGATATCGCAGTGTCTGACACGCAGCAGCGATCAGGGATCCTGCTGAGAATCGTACGTCGTAGCAGATCGTATGGAACTTTCTTTCGTCGCTTGATCACCCGCTGACATCGCTGGATCGTTGTGTGTGACAGCGATCCAGCGATGTGTTCACTTGTAACCAGGGTAAACATCGGGTAACTAAGCGCAGGGCCGCGCTTAGTAACCCGATGTTTACCATGGTTACCAGCGTAAACGTAAAAAAAACAAACAGTACATACTCACATTCCGGTGTCTGTCCTCCGGCGTCTCAGCTTCTCTGCAGTGTGAGCGCCGGCCGGAAAGCGAGCACAGCGGTGACGTCTGACGTCACCGCTGTGCTTTCCGGCTATGGCGCTTACACAGTGGAGAGAAGCAGAACGCCGGGGGACAGACACCGGAATGTAAGTATGTACTGTTTGTTTTTTTTACGTTTACGCTGGTAACCAGGGTAAACATCGGGTTACTAAGCGCGGCCCTGCGCTTAGTTACCCGATGTTTACCCTGGTTACCCGGGGACTTCGGCATCGCTCCAGCGCCGTGATTGCAACGTGTGACCGCAGTCTACGACGCTGGAGCGATATTCATACGATCGCTGCGACGTCACGGATCGTGCCGTCGTAGCGATTAAAATGGTATTGTGTGACGGTACCCTAAGGGTACTGTCACACAGTGCAATTTTGATCGCTACGACGGTACGATTCGTGACGTTCTAGCGATATCGTTACGATATCGCAGTGTCTGACATGCAGCAGCGATCAGGGATCCTGCTGAGAATCGTACGTCGTAGCAGATCGTTTGGAACTTTCTTTCGTCGCTTGATCACCCGCTGACATCGCTGGATCGTTGTGTGTGACAGCGATCCAGCGATGTGTTCGCTTGTAACCAGGGTAAACATCGGGTAACTAAGCGCAGGGCCGCGCTTAGTAACCCGATGTTTACCCTGGTTACCAGCGTAAACATAAAAAAAACAAACAGTACATACTCACATTCCGGTGTCTGTCCTCCGGCGTCTCAGCTTCTCTGCACTGTGAGCGCCGGCCAGCCAGAAAGCGAGCACAGCGGTGACGTCTGACGTCACCGCTCTGCTTTCCGGCCGCTGTGCTTACACAGTGCAGAGAAGCTGAGACGCCGGGGGACAGACACCGGAATGTGAGTATGTACTGTTTGTTTTTTTTACGTTTACGCTGGTAACCAGGGTAAACATCGGGTTACTAAGCGCGGCCCTGCGCTTAGTAACCCGATGTTTACCCTGGTTACCCGGGGACTTCGGCATTGCTCCAGCGCCGTGATTGCAACGTGTGACCGCAGTCTACGACGCTGGAGCGATAATCATACGATCGCTGCGACGTCACGGATCGTGCCGTCGTAGCGATCAAAATGGCACTGTGTGACGGTACCCTTAGGATACCGTCTCACAGTGGCACTTTGGTCTCTACGACGGTACGATCCGTGACGTTCCAGCGATATACATACGATCTCGCTGTGTCTGACACGCTACTGCGATCAGGGACCCCGCTGAGAATCGTACGTCGTAGCAGATCGTTTGAAACTTTCTTTCGTCGCTGGATCACCCGCTGTCATCGCTGGATCGGTGTGTGTGACACCGATCCAGCGATGTGTTCGCTTGTAACCAGGGTAAATATCGGGTTACTAAGTGCAGGGCCACGCTTAGTAACCCGATGTTTACCCTGGTTACCATTGTAAATGTAAAAAAAAAAACACTACATACTTACATTCCGGTGTCTGCCACGTCCCTCGCCGTCAGCTTCCCGCACTGACTGTGAGTCTCCGGGTAACCCCATGTTTACCCTGGTTACCCGGGGACTTCGGCATCGTTGGTCGCTGGAGAGCTGTCTGTGTGACAGCTCCCCAGCGACCACACAACGACTTACCAACGATCATGGCCAGGTCGTATCGCTGGTCGTGATCGTTGGTAAATCATTTAGTGTAACGGTACCCTAAGTGAGCTAATTCAATTATCAGCCTTTTGGAAGGTAATTGAGACTCTAGATAATATGGGGAATACACGGAATAATACAGGGCAACAAGAGAACACTATGAAAATCAGTGAAATATAAATATACACAAAATGATACCCACATAACATATCACACCATCACAATGAGCAAAAATAATATTTTTAGCCCTGAGAAGAGGTTTTGGTATGAGTTGCAGGCTTCAGCATAAATTCACCCTATTCTCCCCTACACAATGTCTTTAGCACAATCTGTCCCTAAGTGCTGCTAACAGCAGTATTACTTGATTATCATTATCCTTAAGAAGGATTGTTGTTGTACTTTACAGAAATATAAATGTGGTTGAATCCCTAGCTAATAAATGGAAATGTGAACAGCTCTTTGGAGTGTACAAGTGCAGGATCACTTGTCTCCAGGCACTTGGCATGGTGGGAGGAAGGAGGATCAGGATGAGGATTATGTGTTCCAGAATCACAGCTACTAAGACTGGACCATGTGGAAGACAGGGTGGTGCTGGCAAAGTGACTGGAAGCATTATCTGCTATCCATCCAACAAGCTTTTCACACTGGTCTGGCTTCAAGTGTGGTGTTCTTCTCCCCCTACAAAGTGGAACAGGAATCTAGATTGACATGATGTGTGTGTTTGTTGTGCTCCCATGGCAGGCACAGTTTTACCTTACCCACGGCCTCGGCGCAAAACATCAGAATCATGTCTATTTCTGGGCCCTTACTGCCTTGGCCATTTTAAATTAATTAAATTATGATATATCCCTGTTGAGAAAATATTGCAGTATTATAATGGCAGGAAAATTTGCCCACTTCAGATGTACATCTTAGACTGCAGTATCAATATAGTGATGCTTTTTTGTAACAAAAAAATAATAAATTGTTTTTGTTTAGGAGGCACAGCTGTAGCACGATAAATGCCGTATAAAATTTTACTGCTGAAAAAAATGTCAGTATTACAATTCCAGTAAAATTGTCCCATTTCAGATGTACGTATAAGACTGCAGTATCAATATAGCAATGCTATTTGTAACTAAACAATTTTTTATTTGTGTTTTGAGGCCCAACTCTAGCACGATAAATGCTGTATGATATTTCACTGCTGAAAAAAATTGAAGTGTTACTATTAGAGGAAAATTTGCCCACCTCAGTTGGACTGGTTATACTGCAGGAGCAATATAGCGATGCTATTGAGCTCCAACCAAGTTTGTATGCTTTTGACGCACAACTGCCACAGTAAAAATGGTGCATAATATTTTACTTCGCATAACAATTTGCAGGGTCAAGGGCAAAAAAGAATTGTATTAGCTCTGAGAAGGGATTTTGGTATGAGTTGCATGCTGCAGCATAAAGCACCTCTCCTTTCTCTATTAAAGGATTTACAGGAACATTGATAATTAGACAGGTAAATAGTAATATCAAAAAACAAAATCCTCTATCAGATCCAATTATCGTGGATAATAATATAGAAGAAACTCTGAAATAGATATAAAAATTTAAAAATGGTGTGCTGACTTCATCAATATGAAAGAAATAACTTTATTTTATTGATAATAAATTACACAATTTATATATATATATATATATATATATATATATATTTATATATATATATATATATATATATATATATATATATATATATATATATATATATATATATATATATATATATATAGTATATATACGGTATATATTGTGAGATAGCGCTACCTGAGTGGGTTGGGAACACTCGCTTGGCAATGGGATTTAAAGCACTCAGGCACGGTTTCTCACAAAACAGTCTATTTGGTTTATTTAGGTATCATAAACCACGTAACACAAAGTCCATTTCGTTACATCCACGAACATATCATGACCACCAGTCTGTTCATATAGCAGATAAACCTCTCTGCCATATGTTACAACCCTCCTTGTCTGGAGTTACCTTCCAGGAGCTCCGCTCTTCAAGCTGACTCCTTGTCAGTCCTGGCTTCGCCAACACAGAAGCCGTCCCAGGCTCTGCAGGTACACGGTCTCACCTCGTGCTCTTCAGGGATCGGTCCTATTCCCAGGACCCCCCAACAAAAGGCCATTCAGGATCACAGCCTCACCAGGTGTTCTTCAGGGATCTGGTCCCCATTCTGGACCTCCCAACACCCAGGCCTTTCCTCTCACAGGACCTCACAGCTAAGAACCATTCAGGTCCATACACTCAGAACCATGTGACCAAACCCTGGTCACACTATGTAGCTGTTACCACCCCCATAGGTGGGAGGTGTGTGTGGTTAGCCAGACCTGCCCAGATCTCCAACTATCCCTGCAAGCCTCCCTTTTAAGTAAACAAGCACAAATACTTGTGGGACTACAGGTCCTGGAACAACCTTACTTCAGGCTTACAGCGCACACTCCCTTTGTGACACATACCGGCCATTTACAATCCTGCCGGTCACTGTTTCACCATCACCATTACAGATACGCCTCCATGCATATCCTGAGGGGAACATACAGCGCCCCCTGGCTGTAACATGGGTCACTGCATCACTATATATATATACATATATACTGTATATATACAGTTATAATGAAAGAAAGAGGTTGCAAGATGCAGTAACGGGTCGGAGGCAGAGCAAGGGTTAACGTGGGGTTTACTTTAACGGGTATACTCCTCTCAAGGAGAAAATGAGGAAAACAGTGTAATTGAACAAGAGGTTTGGAACTCAGGTAAATGGGTGTAGTGAATCAAGTAGAAAGTTCAAGAATAGCAAGCTTATCAGTCTGATGATGTCAGAATGTGGTTTTTGGGATGTGAGCATTGGCGCCAATGCCGTGGCACGTAAGAGGTCCGGTGTAGTCCTGGAGAAGATGGCGTCCCGGATCCTGGATTCTGGCGGCGGCGGTGATTTATCGTGGTCCGGTCGATGGTCGGCGGGTTGAGAAATGACAAGCGGGGAAGAACACAGTCTCTTTCCTTGTCAGAGTCCAGAGGCAATGAACGATTGAAAGCAGGTATAACGAGAAACCACTCACGACGGGTGACCCGTCTTTCCCGTCGGTGCGTGCGGGTGGCTATGTCCTGACTGCGGGACTTGTCACTCACGGTCAGCAGTGTCAGCGGGGACCAGATACGTCTGTCGGCAGTCTCTGGTCGTGGCTCTCAGAGCCTTCTGGCTTGGGCCTGCACTGTCTGGATGATCTACAGTAGGAGCCCTAACACTGCCCTCTTGCACACTGCACGTTCCCGCTAAGACTGACTGATTTCCCACGCACTGCAGCTCTTTTAACTTAGCCGTGCCCCCTACTCCTGAGTGCAAAGGTCAGTCCAGGGCCTTAAGCTTTCCCTCGTGCAACCTAGGTGACAGCCCCGACAGTTCGGGATCCATCACAGAGCAGGTGTGCCTGATACGGTTCTTCTCCTTACACTAGGAATAAAGAGCTGGGTATGGAATTGAGCCATAAAAATACATGATATAAAAAAATGTTTGTAATTTAAGGAGAGAAAACCTTTGCATACAGAGAGCTATGTGCATCACTCAAAAAAATAAATAAAAACAATACGGAAGAATAGTAAAGTGCCTGTGCTGAGATAATATCTTGCTCATTATTTCTCAAAATGCTATTAATAAGCATGGGTGTCAGAGTTTAAATGGAATAAACAAATAAAGTGCATAGCTGGATACACAATCCAGGAATTTCCAGGGGCCGCCCCAGACATGCGTTTCACATTAGTTTTCTCAACAGGGATGTCATTGTTATTAAAAAGGGGGGACCCCCAAAAGCTAGGCAGACAGCTGTGGGCTGTATTAATAGCCTAGGAAGGGGTCAAGGATATTGGTCTCCTCCCAGACTAAAAACATCATCTCTCAGCTGTCCCAGAAAAGGAGCATCCATAAGATGTCCCAAATCTAGCACTTAGCCTCACTCTTCCCAGTTGACCTGGTGTAGTGGCAAGTGGAGTGTTTTGGGTTATCATTATGATTTAAAAAGAGAAACCACAGTAGTGTGACAATAAATGGCTTCACCCGGCACTAACCATGCATGGAGAATAAGTTTTGGTGTTATCATTCTTATTCTTTGAAAAAAGGCCAAGAAAGCAAAAATTCTGCGGCAGTATGTAAACTTTTGAGCTCAACTGTATAACTCAGCTTTGTAATACATGAACTTACTACTCCCAGTATTTCCTTAACAATGGTGAGAAGATGTCGTTAACAGCCATCAAAAGACTGCAGATCACACAGGAAGCACAGTACTGATGAGATGTAGTCAGTGTTTCAAACATTTACATCCAGGTACCTTGTAGGTGACATCTTCCCTGACTGAAGTTGTTCTCTTTCTTTTCTTCTCCATCTTGTCCAGAAGTCATAATGACTTTGGACATCCCTAACTTGTCTCTGTAAACTTCCCTCTTCTCCAGTCTTCTGGAGCGCATCCTGACAGGGTGTCCTTAAAGATAACAATGTAATTATAATTCTACTGAATTAAAATATCTGTCCAACTATGTACTCCTGAATAATTCCCCCTCAATTATGCTCTCCTTTGCATATTGAGCCCCTCTTCACACTATGTCCCCCTATATTGCCCATTTTCTGTACTGTGCCCCCTCACATTTTCTACCCCACATTATTTACTCACAAATCCCTCCAATACTGTTTCATCAAACTATTCCCCTAAATACTGTCCCCTCACACATTTCTCCCCAATACTGTCTCCTCAGACTATTCCCCAATACTATCCCCTCAGACTATTCCCCCATACTATTTCCTTATACTTCCCAATTCTGCCACCTCACCTGTATATACTGTCCCATCACACTTTTCTCCCCATGCTGACCCTTCACACTTTCCTCCCTATACTGTCCCCTCACACTGCACCCCATACTGTCTCCTCACACTTTTCTCCCACCATACTGTCCCCTCTTACTATTCCCTCCATATTATCTTTACACTTTTTTCCCCATACTGTCCTCTGACACTACCCTAATACTGTCCCCTCACACTATCACACTATACCCCAATGCCGAACTCTCACACTTTTCTCCTTCCATATTATCCCCCCAGACTTTTCTCCTTATTGCTCCCTCACACTACCACCATACTGTCCCCCACAGTATTCCCACATATTGACTCCTTACACTCTCCCCTATTGTGCCCTCACACTTCCCTCTTCCCTACTGTCCACTCACACTTTTTCCCCATACTGTCCCCTCACATGATTGGCCATCAATGTAAGAGTAGAGGATAACGTCTTTAAATATAAAACTTCTGTCTCTTAAAACGGTTTGATTTTGTTTAATTCCACTGTCCACTGGAGTGAGAATTATAACTTTGCACCTGTTTAAAAGTCGAAATCGAACATATTAATTCTGACTTACAGATCTTTTACATAGCTATTTATGCTCAATGTTGATACCCAACAAGACAAGAAAGAAGTAAAGCTCGAAAAAATCTGCACATGTTTCCATAAAAATGGCATGCAACAAAATTTGTGTACTTTTGATTCCCCCAAAAAAGGCTCAAACACCTCAATACGTTTACTGCAATATATTATCTGCTAATATGAGGGGATAATATAATAGTCAAATAAGTAAAAAAAGATTAATAAATAAATACAGTACAATAAAAAATAAACAAAAATGAGAAAAAAAAAAAGGTAGATACTTTAATGGTCCAGTCAGATGTGGCAATAAGTGAGGAATGAGTGTTTGTAGCAACGCTTGTTCTTGACTATCGGCCCATACAAGCAAGCGGGCAAATACCTGAAAGATGAGCACTTGTTCATTGGGTGTGATGATTTTTATGATGTGAACTGTGCATAGTATAGATCTATTTTTCTCACATCTATCAAACCTAACACAGGGAAAGCTTAGTAAGGATCAATATCCCAAACATTGCAGCCCTTACCGGGGGATATAAGTCATTTTTTCAGCATGGGGACAATACTCCACTGCATTCCTAAGAAGATTTCGCGTTCAGGAGTCTGGCCATGGCAGGTTAATCCCTAGCCGTGACAGCGATGACAGTCACACAATTTTCCAAGTTGAATGGTAAAATACAACCTCCCAGAAGAGGATGAGTCAGGGACGTGAAGTTAGTGGTGATTGTAATACATTACTGCTATTTATACTTTGCTTTTTCTAAACTCAAGAAAAATGTGCTTTCCCCTTTAACCGCCTGTATAGTTACTGTTCATTATGTGTGTGAATCTTGTGCCTCAAATTGCATTATTAAGAAACAAGAAAACACAGGAACGTTAATGATTCCAATGTGAAACACAATATGTGCCAGGCACAGCATAAAAAACAAACAAAAAAAAAAGTCCCCCCACTTGGTAGGAAATAGAAATCTAAGAGTTTAGGCTTTGAAGGTAAAATACGGAGCGGCGCACATCTGTGGGTGCCGACCTTAAAAAGCTACATTCCCCTAATAGGTAGAAATAATTTCTTCGGCACAAACAGGGGTGCCCTGCCAATGAACAATCTGCCTGAACTTGGAAAGGAATTGAGATAAATTATTCCACATTTCACGTAAAATTATAGCTGTGTAGGAACTTAATGGGCCTGTAGAAGCATCTGCTGAAAATCTCAAGAACCTAAGGTAACGTTTTACATCATATTTGCCATTTGTATAGTGCACTTGGCGTAAATAATGAATCAAAAAGGGGGCGCCTTCCCTTTAGTGTGGACCACTATGCAGCCTTCGGTAAAGATTGCATGGTGTAGCCTTTCTTCATAGCCCACTGAGCAGATTGTGTGAGGTATGTGGAGCGGCCCCCAAACGCAGGGCAACGGGGTACTCGGTACCGGGTCTCTCTCTCTCTCGGTTCTGGGGATGTCACGGTGGCCTGACCCGGTCCGTGGCCCTGCTAAGGGGCGTCCAATTAAAGATGTAGGTGACGGTGTAGGTCGCAGTAAATAACGAGGACACAGGGTTGCAGTCTCTTTACCTCTTTACTGAAGACTTCAGCGTCCACAGTCCAGAGCACTGCTAACAGGGCTGGCTGAGACCGGCCGGTCCGAAGGCACATCCAGAGTTCTCTTTGCAGGTGGAAATCAGTAGCCTACCTACTAGCGCCTGGGTGTTGTAGTACCTCCCTGCTGAGCACCAAGGGATAGACCTCACAACTGTCGTGTATGTTTCTGTTCTTTCTCTCCGTCCCCCAGATGATATGGATAGGATGCACCCGTATGACGGGGTAGGCCTGGAGTTATTTTATAGGGACCCTAGAGACGCCCCTCTCCCACAATTGCCTCCTTTGTCTTCATTAGGTGTAAAAGGTGAGACAGCCAACCTAAAGTTAACTGCCCTGCCGTAGTTCAAAGTAATGCGTAGAGTCTATTACTTCCTCTGCGTTCTGGCCACCGGCTATGCGCCTCAGTAGGATGTTGCCGATCTCGGGGCATGACTCCTTCTGGTTCTATCGCCTTTGTGCTGTGATCTCGTTTCTCACTTCTCCACAACATACTTCGCTTCGTGTCCTTTCTTAAGATGCCGCCGCAATGAGGTGCAGGTACGGCTCCGTAACGATCTGTCCTTTGCTAGGCCTCTGTCAGGATCCCACCCCTGACAGGGACCCCCCTGTATCTTCTCAAGTAACGCTCTCCTCTCACTAGATGTTACCTGGGCAAAACCCAGTCAGCTTCTCTCTAACTTCCTATCCAACCCCCAGTTTTACCCGTGTGTGAGGAGTGGCCTAATACATAGAACCTTTTGCTCCCCCTGGTGGCCGGAGTGTGAAGTGTAATGTGTGACTGTGATACCTGGTCAGGTGAACTCCTTTAGTGCCATCAGACGTACCATCACTCCCTTTAGTGGCAGAGGGATGTTACTGCAACGACCAGGACTCTGGGGCGCTGCATATGTAGCCCACTGTGGCCCATGTCATCTACAGTGGGAAGTGTACCACAACATAGTCTATAACATGGGCTGACTGGTGTTACATAGTCTACTGTATTGAATGTGTGGTGTAAATTGTCCACAGTAGACATTGCAGTCGTGTGGTGGTACAGTTTCTACAGTTGTTTGTGTACTTATATATTACGTCACAATGAACCATGTACCACCATACTGTTTCTACAGTAGGTTGTGCACAAGAACACATCTACACAGTGGACTACATATCATCAGAGACATCAAAATCCATAGAAAATAGCGTCCAATTCCAGGTGATGAGTGTCAAAAATCAGAAAAAAACTTTTTTTTCTGATTTTTGAAACTCATCACCTGGAATTGGGCGCTGTTTTCTATGGATTTTGATGTCGCTTCTTTCCAAGTGGTTTCCTGAACGAGTGTCCTTACTCGGTGAGTGCTGTCAGATTTTTTCTTTTTGTGTCTGGATACATAAGTATCATTAGAGAATCTCCACAGTGACATATGTACCTACACAGTGGACTTCTTATCACAACACAAAGTCTCAGAGGTGGGTTATGTACTGAAATAGATATCTACCATTCATTACATACCGCCAAACTCTCTACAGTGGGTTTCATACCTATGTACATTACTGTGTACAAGCTTTAGGCAGGTGTGGAAAAAATCCTGAAAAGTAAGAATGCTTTTAAAAATCTAATGTTAACACTACTTTTATCAATTAAATTGCAAAATGAATGAACAAAATAGAAATCTAAATCAAATCAACTTTTGGTGTTACTTACCACCCTTTGTCAATCCTTTGCACACAAGTTTTGAAGGGACTCAGCAGGGAGATTGTTCCAAACATTTTGAAGAACTAACCACAGATCTTCTGAAGACTTGTGTAAATACTTCTCGCCATGTTATCCCAGACACACTAGATGATGTGGAGACATATTGTACTTCATGATAATGGTAAAATTTCTTTGGTATGACTTGCGTTTATTTGTGAAATAAATGGAAATTTTGCCAAAATGTTGAAAATTTCGCAATTATCCAACTTTGAATTTTCATAATCTTAAATCACAGAAATATGTCACACAAAATAGTTGATAAATAACATTTCCCACATATCTACTTTATATCAGCACAATTTTGAAGCCCAATTTTTGGGGGGTTAGGAAGTCATAGGGGTTAAAATTCGACCAGCGATTTTTCATTTTTCCAACAAAATTTACAAAACCATTTTTTTAGGGACCACCTCCCATTTGAAGTGACTTTGAGGGGCCTATATGATAGAAGATGCTCAAAAGTGACACCATTCTAAAAACTGCACCACTGAAGGTGCTCAAAACCACATTCAAGAAGTTTATTAACCATTCAGTTGCTTAACAGGAATTTTTGGAATATGGAAAAAAAACAATTTTTTTTTTGAAAGGGTAACAGGAAAAAATAGGCACCAAAATGTGTTGTGTATTTTCTCCTGAGCATGCCAATACCCCATATGAGGGAGAAAACCACTGTTTGGGTGCCTGGCAGATCTCGGAAGGGAAGGAGCATCATTTGACTTTTTGAATAAAACATTTCCTGGAATCATTAGTGGACGTCATGTCCCATTTAGAGAGCTCCTGATGTGCCTAAACAGTGGAACCCCCCGCACAAGTGACCCCATTTTGGAAGATAGACCCCTTATAGAATGTATTTAGATGTGTGGTGACCACCTTGAATCCCCAGGTGCTTCATAGAAGTTTATAACGTTTAACTGTGAAAATAATAAAATAATATTTTCCTCACAAATGTTATTTTTGCCCCAAATTTGGCATTTTCATAAGGGTAATATGAGAAATTGCACCATACAATTTGTTGTGCAATTTCTGCGGAGTATGCCAATACTACATATGTGGGGGAATACTACTTTTGACGCACAATGCAAAGCTCAGAAGGGAAGAGGTGGCAAATTGGAATTCAGATTTTTCTGGAATGGTTTGAGGGTGCCATGTCACATTGGCAGAGCCCCTGAGGTGCCAGAACAGCAGAATCCCCTATATGTGAACTCATTTTACAAACTACACTCCGCAATGAATTCATCTAGGGTTGCAGTGATCATACTAATACCACATGTGCCTCACAGGATTTTGTACCACTGAGCGGTGAAGAAAGAATAAAGTACATTTTTACCACTAAAATGTTGTTTTAGCCCCAAGTTTTTAATTTTTCTAAGGACTAATAGGAACTTTTTTTTTTTTTTACAAGAAACTGAGGTTAATTTTTTCCTGAGTGCGCCAATACCCTACATGTAATCGGCAAATACGGAATTTTTCAGGCACAGTGCAATGCTCAGAAGGCAAGGAGCGCCAGATTTTACTGTTTTGCAGATGCCATGACCAACTGGGAGAGCCCATGAGGTGCCAGAACAGCAGAAACCCCCATAAGTGACACCAATTTACAAACTACACCTCTCAATGAATTTATCTAGGGGTGCAGTGATCATATTGACACCAGGGGTGTGTCACAGAATTTTATACCATTGGGCAGTCAAGAAAAAATAACTATATTTTTATCACCAAAATTTTGTTTTAGCCCCAGATTTTACATTTTCACACAATAAGTGGGCAAAAATGGCACCATAATTTGTCCCACAATTTCTTCTGAAAGTGGCAATAGCCCATATGTGGATGTACAGTACTTCTTAGCCATGCGGAGAGACTCGGGAAGAACAGAGCTCTATCTGATTCCTGGAGAGTAGATTTTCCTGGAACAGTTTCAGGACTCTATATACAGAGCCCCTAAGTGCTAGAAGAGCAGAATCCCCCTCAATTGACTCCATTTTGGAAATTATACACCTTTGCGAATTTATCTACAGGTGTAGTGACAATTTTGACTCCATGAGCATTTTGCAGAAACAGGCAGCAATTAATGTTGCTGTTGCTGAGTGAAAATTGTGCACTGCCGTTGTACTGACCAGTATGCTGTAGTGACCAGTATGTTGCAGTCACCAGTACATTATGCTCAACCCGTACTTCTGGTGACACGCACCTGTATATTGCCAAACATGTGGACGCTATATGTGGTTTAGGTACACTGTGGGGCTCAGAAGGGAAGGGGCATTTGGATTTGGGAGTGCCATTTCGCTTCTCCAGAGCCTTTGTACTACCAGTAACGTGGAAGTCCCATATATTTCCGTTAACAGATGACAGACCTGAGTGGGTACTTGCTTTTTTTGTGGATTGAGTTGAAGCTCTTATTGGGAACATTTTACATAACGTTAAGGATCTCAGTTATCCGGCGCTCTACGCTGAGCACTTACTTTGGGGTTTCCATCTAAATTTCTGATTCTGGTTTGGCTTTTATTCTAAGTCATGTGACAAGGCTCGTTAAAGGGTCGACACTGACTGTTAGGATTGCTACTTCCAATAGGTGGCACTAGAGTTCTAGTCCTCTTCCTCTCTGAAGAGACAATTTGCATATTTCCAAGAGGAGCATTGCGGCTTTAAGTTTCCTCACCTCAGCATGCTTAACATGTGACTCTCAGCAAGGAGAAACGATACTTCTTGGATCCCTGTCAGACACCTCTCACACAGCCAAACCAGATCTCCACTTTGCACTGACGAGGGGCAGTACCCCGAAACACCGTGTCTGCAAATTGAGATTCTGGTTTGGCTTTTATCCTAAGTCATGTGACAAGACTCGTTAAAGGGTCGACATTGACTGTTAGGATTGCTACTTCCAATAGGTCGCACTAGAGTTCTAGTCCTCTTCCGCTCTGAAGAGACAATTTGCGTATTTTTTTCTGAAAAGTAGAAATTGTCAAAATTAAAAAAAACAAACAGTGCTTTCAGGCCTCAAATAATGCAAAGAAAACAAGTTCATAATCATTTAGAAACAACAATGCTGAAGAGACAATTTGCAACTAAATCTCTGAGTGACGTGATTCAGATGAAACCCCCGAGAGATCCATTCACTATATTGAGGCAGCAGAGTTACTGTGGACTCCATATGGCCTCTGTTCAGTGGTGTCCTTCTTTTCAGAAATACACAAAACTGTGGCCGAAGGCACTTTTATACAATCCTAAAAAGATGGACCCCGCCGGATCACAGGTCAGACGGCATCCACAGTGCCTCTATCTGCCTCATTATAAGGAATCTTCATCCAGAGGTTCCTTCTGAATCACTTATTTTGGAGATTTACACGGAAACCCTGATGTAAGCGCTCAGTGCAGAGCGCAGGATAAATGTGCGTTGATCCTTACTGCGATTTTTGGGAGGCAGAATGAAAAAAATCAACAGCAGGCAAAGAATTGGTTTTATTTAATTTTTACGCTGTTCCTCATGCGGTATAAGTGATTAGGTGGCTTTATTCTTTGGGTCGGTGTGATTACAGCGATACCAGATTTATATTGTGTTTTTATGTTTGGCTGCTGTCACACACTAAAAGATGCTTTTTATTGCAAAAAATAGTTGTTGCATCACCATATATTGAGTGCTATACTTTTTCCACATTTTGGCCCACAGAGTTATGTGAGGGCCTGTTTTTTGCAGTACGAGTAGATGTTTTTATTTATTCATTTATATTGCTTTTTGTTATGTTTTGGCGCTTTTACACAATAAAAACTACTTTCTAGAAAAAAATAATTATTTTTGCATCACTTTACTCTGAGAGCTATAACTTTTTTATTTTTCTGCTGATGGAGCAGTATGGCGGCTTGTTTTTTGCGGGACAAGATGACGTTTTCAGCAATAAAACGTTTATTTATATGTGTATTTTTCATTTTGACAAAAATGAGTATTATAGGCACAGCGGCAGCTACAGACACTTCTCTAGAGATCAAACTTATGTGGTCCATGGGCCTTGTGTTAAATATAAGCATAACAATGGGAGCTGGAGGAGGTGAATTGATATATTTACTTTATTTTTAGAATTAAAAGTTAAGTTTCAGATATTTTTACCATTGAATTTTAATTGTTTCCTTTAGTTACTTGTTTCCAAGAAGTGAGAGGAAGCCGAGGTGATATTATCTGTGCTATCTCAGCATTATTGTGTCTGCCGAGCAAATTGACTGCCGGTTACTAGATCACTATTGGCACAGTCCCACATCGAGACATATGATGGAATGATACCAATCTCAGCATCTCCACCATTCTATCCTACATAATCTGAATAGCAAATGCTCAATTTTGACAAATTCCCCCTGTTATAAAGAACAACTACAAGTAAGACATAATCATCAACATTACCAGAAATAAAAAACACTTGAAATAGATCACTCTGTTTGTAATGACTCTATATAATATATGAGCTTCACTTTTTGTATTGAAGAACTGAAATACATTAACTTTTTGATGATATTCTAATTTTGAGAGTAGCACCTGTATCTCTCTACTGGACTCCTTAAAATCTTTCCTTTTATCCAAACATTTGGGCTCTGATTCATCAAAGCCTTTACACCACAATTCTGGCATAAAAAGCTTTGAAAAGTTGGAAAATACTTGTGCATGGAGAAATGTTGCGACAATTGACTTTTCGCTTCAGTTTTGAATAACATAACTGAGGTGGGAAATTCACGACAGGTGTCAACGTCTGCTTCTTCACAAATCTTACTCCAGTCCCCGACTGGAGTAAGATTGTAGCAAGGTTTATAAAAAAGCACATGTCACTTTGCATCTCGCCTTATTCATTAAGAGACATGTGCCTCTTAATGAATCGGAAGCCTCACACCCCTCATCAAGGGTTGAAAAATGCTAGTTTTGATTGATTGGGTCGGTAAGGTATCTAATAACCAAATCAAAAGGTCCATCTTCTAATCCATCTGCTAAGAAAATTGTTCTTTGTTTTTTTATGCCTTGACCACACATTTTTTTGTAGGTTCTAATTCTTTTCTTCACTTGCTTTCTGCAACAAATTTCCCCAGGGTGCTGTATTGTTTTCACCCACTCTATATCTTCTCCCTGACATTCTTTTGCAATGTGCTGGTACGTTCTCTCTATATATTAGACTTCAAGGGGATATTTCAGTAGGTCGAATACGGCCAGTTTTTGCTGGTATTTGGATTCTGTTGCTCTTTTGAGTATACCATTTTGCTCTTTTTAAAAAAAAAAAAAAAACACTATGCAGTTCCGTTTTGTTCAATGTTAATATGCATGGTCTTTACCAAGGGAGAATTGCTGACACGATTCCCTGGGGGCGTGTCCTTAGGCTCCTCTGCATTATTATCCTGTGAGCCACGCCCCTTTGGTGAGCGCGATAAAAATTTGCACTAAATAGAAAGGCCCATATCTCTAGAACCGTATGACGGAGTTTAATAAAACAAAAAAGGAATTACACAGGGAAGAATCAGGAACAAAATAAGAGCAAACACTTACCACTTTTGACTTAGTGACAGCTTTTCTTTCATTGTCATACAACATTGCCTTCTCCAAAAGAGCACCTTCAACATCCATTGTCACTGTACCATTTGCTCTGATCAACTACTGATATTATTATTTATTTATATAGCACCATTAATTCCATGGTGCTGTACATGAGAAAGGGGTTACATACAGGGTTATAGATATCATTTACAGTACACAAATTTACGATGACAGACTGGTACAGAGGGAGAGGACCCTGTCCTTGCGGACTAACATTCTACGGGTATAAAAATGTATTGCTATAACAATAAGCAGGGCCGTATTTAGAGTTTCTGCTGCCCTAGGCACTTTTAGTGCTGCCTCCCCCTTTGGTGAGTATGACACTATCAGCAGTGACTTTGGCAAAAATCGCTGATGTGAGAGTAGCCTTTTGCAGCAGATCCGGCAGTTTTTCCGCATCTGCCACGTAATGGATCACTTACAGCAACACTGCGTTCGGCCTCATTCATTCCCTATGGGACTTGGAGACATGTGCGGCACTTGCGGTTTTGCAGCGATCCGGCAAATGCGGTATTTGCAGCAATAGAAAAAAAGTTACTAGCAGTGTTTTCTTTGTCTCACGGCAAGTGCAAAACCGCAAGTGCCGCACATGTCCGCAAGTAGCCATCACTACCTGTCCCTGCACCTTGCTAGCTCATCCCTAACATCCCTCCCTGACCTAAAACTACACTATAAAGCTTTAGAAAAACAATTTATTAACGGACATATTCCTATGATAATGAGGGCTCCAGGCTATGGCGTAGACTGGGACGGGCAGTCTCCGGGTCTCCATTCTCTCTGTGCACACCCTCAGTCCCTGTCTCACTGCCTGTGCACAGACCTCCCTCCACCGGACCCGGTAATCGCCGCTCGCAGTGGCATACCAGCAGAGGTGTATCTAGGGTTTCTGGCACCCGGGGCAAGAATTCAGTTTGGTCCCCCCCCCCCCAGGACATATGCGATTTGCACACTTAGTCATGTACCCAGGAGCTCCTCTCCCTAATGCTCTCAATGTTCAGTGAAAAACTGAGAGAAGCGGGAAGAGAAGCTCGTTGCTACAGGACCGTAAGTATGAAAATTACATATGAGTGAAGTGTCCATGTGACGACTACTGAAACCTGCAGAGCTGAATAATGACATCGCAAAAATTGCCCCTCACTATATTGTCTGCACAAACTATGACTCCCACACTGAACCTTTTATGGTACATGCTCTTCATACTGACCTCTCCTTTCCATACCAGCACCCTCTTCACACTGTCCTCTCATACTGTGTCCCCCCCGTACTCTCTCATCACACTTCTCCCTCCTTGGTATACTGTCCCGTCCTGGCTGTGTCCCTCCATGCTATGCCCCCACTACTCAGTTTCTATTCTGTGCCCACTCACTTTTCTCCCCCATACTGTCTCCTCACACTATTCCCCTCCCCCCTCATACTGTCTCCTCTCACATCCCCCTGCTCACCATACTGTCTCCTCATATATTTACCCCCTCACTTTCTATACTGCCTGCTCACACATACCCCCCGACTCCACATTCTGTGTCTGCACACATCCCATCTCCCTCACTCCCCGAACTCTGTCCACATACATTTTTCACATCGCTACTCATACTGTGTCCGCATACATTCCCCCATTCGCTCCTCATAGGGTCTGCCCCCCATTTCCCCATACTGTTTCCTCAGATATGCCCCCCATTCCCCTGTACTGTTTCCTCATACATGCCCTCATTGTCCCATATTGTTTCTTCATACATGCCCCCAATCTTGTATGCATGGCTCGGTTCCCCCTCCCATCTTGTATGCATGGCTAGGCTCCCTCCATCCCATCTTGTATGTATGGCTCTGCTCCCCATCCCATCTTGCATGCATGGCTCGGCCCCTCATCCCATCTTGTATGTATGGCTCTGCTCTCCCCATCCCATCTTGTATGTATGGCTCTGCTCCCCCTCCCATCTGGTATGTTGGCTCAGCTCCCCCCTCCCATCTTGTATGTATGGCTCTGCTCCCCCATCCCATCTTGTATGTATGGCTCTGCTCCCCCGTACCATCTTGTATGTATGGCTCTGCTCCCCATCCCATCTTGTATGTATGGCTCTGCTCCCCCTCCCATCTGGTATGTTGGCTCTGCTCCCCCCTCCCATCTTGTATGTATGGCTCAGCTCCCCCCTCCCATCTTGTATGTATGGCTCTGCTCCCCCCTCCCATCTTGTATGTATGGCTCTGCTCCCCCCTCCCATCTTGTATGTATGGCTCTGCTCCCCCGTACCATCTTATATGTATGGCTCTGCTCTCCCCCATCCCATCTTGTATGTATGGCTCTGCTCCCCTGTCCCATCCTTGTATGTATGGCTCTGCTCCCCCCTCCCATCTTGCATGTATGGCTCTGCTCCCCCCTCCCATCTTGTATGTATGGCTCTGCTCCCCCCTCCCATCTTGTATGTATGGCTCTGCTCCCACTCCCATCTTGTATGTATGGCTCTGCTCCCCCTCCCATCTTGTATGTATGGCTCTGCTCCCCCCGTCCCATCTTGTATGTATGGCTCTGCTCCCCCCATCCCATCTTGTATGTATGGCTCTGCTCCCCCTCCCATCTTGTATGTATGGCTCTTCTCCCCCTTCCATCTGGTATGTTGGCTCTGCTCCCCCCTCCCATCTTGTTTGTATGGCTCAGCTCCCCCCTCCCATCTTGTATGTATTGCTCTGCTCCCCCTCCCATCTTGTATATGTGGCTCTGCTCCCCCTCCCATCTTGTATGTATGGCTCTGCTACCCCTCCCATCTTGTATGTATGGCTCTGCTCCCCCCGTCCCATCTTGTATGTATGGCTCTGCTCCCCCCGTCCCATCTTGTATGTATGGCTCTGCTCCCCCTCCCATCTTGTATGTATGGCTCTTCTCCCCCTTCCATCTGGTATGTTGGCTCTGCTCCCCCTCCCATCTTGTTTGTATGGCTCAGCTCCCCCCTCCCATCTTGTATATATGGCTCTGCTCCTCCCTCCCATCTTGTATGTATGGCTGTGCTCCCCCTCCCATCTTGTATGTGTGGCTCTGCTCCCCCTCCCATCTTGTATATATGGCTCTGCTCCCCCCTCCCATCTTGTATGTATGGCTCTGCTCTCCCCTCCCATCTTGTATGTATGGCTCTGCTCCCCCCTCCCATCTTGTATGTATGGCTCTGCTCCCCCTCCCATCTTGCATGTTGGCTCTGCTCCCCCCTCCCATCTTGTATGTATGGCTCTGCTCCCCTGTACCATCTTGTATGTATGGCTCAGCTCCCCCTCCCATCTTGTATGCATGGCTCTGCTCCCCCCTCCCATCTTGTATGTATGGCTCTGCTCCCCCTCCCATATTGTATGTATGGCTCTGCTCCCCCTCCCATCTTGTATGTGTGGCTCTGCTCCCCCGTCCCATCTTGTATGCATGGCTCTGCTCCCCCTCCCATCTTGTATGCATGGCTCCCCCCATCCATCCCCGTCCTCCTCCCAGCCTCCTCTCGCTTTCCTCTCGTCCTCCTCCTCCTTCCCTCCCCTGTCATACTCACCTTTCTCCTCCACGCCGAAAGTCCCTGCATCTCTGTCCCAGTGCTGCAGCTTCTTTCTGTGTGAGCGGTCACATGGTAGCGCTCATTAAGGTCATGAATATGCATCCATGTTCATGACCGTAATGAGCGGTACCATGTGACCGCTCACACAGAAAGAAGCTGCAGCACTGGGACAGAGATGCAGCAACTTTCGGAGCGGAGGAGAAAAGTGAGTATTATGTCTGCAAGGAAGGAGGTGGGGAGGTGGGCGGGCGATGGGTGAGCTGTCGGGAGGTTTGGGCGGGCGGTGACCCCGGACTTTAATTATATATATAAAAAAAAAACATACACAACTTGCTCAGTTGCTGCCCCCTCCCTGCATCCTGGCGCCCTAGGCACATGCCCTCAAGTGCCTAGTGGCAAATATGACCCTGACTATAAGTACATTTACCTAAAAATATATATATCTTCAAAAATTATTTGGGGCCATTCACTTATTTGTTGGTTCTTAGAAGAAATTGAATCTGCACCAAGGGGGACCATATGATATATGTTTTAGAAGTGATTCCTTCTCTGCATTAGGTAAGCTGATTTTTTTGGAAGAAATTTGATTTCATCGTCCCAGTGTTGTAACTCACAGTGCTCGGGGTTCTCAAATGTCATTATGTCTATTATTATATCCCTAATATAAAATGATATAGACCAGGCATGACAAAACGCTTCTTGATCCTCCAGGATAAAGAGGTGATACATTTTAAAATGAGCTTGGTTAAAAAAAACTGCTATGAAATCCCACAACTTGCAGTTTATGTGTGCGGTATGTGTAGTATATAACTGAAGATGTCCACACACCTTCAATAGCTGAAAGCCGAAAGCTCGTTCAGGCAACTATTTTTTTCTTCTTACCTCTCTATTCACATGTATGCTCCGTTCAGATGAGCATGAATGTGTTTTCAATAGGAAAAGGGAGTAATTCACTGGCCGACACATCTGGTAGCTTACTTGCCCCTCAGCTCCCGAGAACCAAATAATTAATAGTTAAAATTCACCATGCCTGATCCTTTTTTATGCCAACATCAAATAGTGGGGGAATGTAAGGAGGCACAGATACACACTTGCGTCAGCGCTAGTGTCTATCTCATGTCATCGTTATTATTTCCCCAGTTTTCTAATGTAATTTCCCCCTTATTAGTGGCTTATTCTTTATACATTTTGCACCACTTTTTAAGTTGTCTTTTTTAAGTACGGTAGTTTTTTGTTTTTTTTTCCAGATTCATGAAATGGGAGTTTTACCAAATGTTGCATTTGTTGTGTATCTCTACGTACCAGAATAAGGTTTCTGGAGAAGTTTTTGAATTCAGACTTTTTGGAGATTAAAAAAAAAGAGGTTTGTGACTTTTGATGCTGAAAAGTAAAAAAAAAATGGTTAAATCCCGTACATACAAAAATAAATAGCTGTATTGATTTTGCACCAAATTCATGAACCACGTGCACCATTTGGAAGAATTTGGGGCAAAAATTTTTTAAAAACATCAGTGAATACTACAAGACAAAAAAACAAAAGTGACTTCAATAACCCCCAAAATAATGTATCAGGTCCTACATATCTAATAACTGTCCAGCTACTAAATATATTCATCAAGCTGTTTTACATTATTTTTAGCTTCCACAAGGAGGTCGTAGTTGTAACCTTTATCCAGTAGTTTAGTTGTGAGGGCATTGGCTTCTTTGTCAAAGGTTTTTGGGCTAGAGCAATTTCAAATTACTGGATAAAGGTTACAACTACGATCCCTAGATCTGAGCTTCTTCTAACATTAGAAAAACAGACCAAACAATAGATGACAAGTATATCACTGTCCCCATCATTACCCAGTACAATGCTAATGTTCACATATTAAAGAAAATTGATTAAAAACATTGGGATATCCTAAAAGACGATAAAATCATAGGGGAGAACTTACCAAACCACCCAAGATTTATCTATAAAAAAGCCAACAACTTGGGGAATAGAATCGCCCCATCAATACAAGAACCTTATATACAGAAAACATTAGGATTACTACAAACAAGATCTAAAAGGTTTTTTCCTTGTAAAAAATGCAAGATGTGCAAAACTTTAAATATAAAGTAAAAATCTGTGATTAACAAAGGGAATAAAAAATACTAAGTCATTGATTTTATCACAACCCAAGAATTAAAGAATCAATGAACACTTGTATAACATTAGAAAAAAGTTTGATGATCACCCCCCTTCAAGACATTTTGCAACAACACACGGAGGTTCATTAAACTGCTCCTTGGACTAAGTTTTCAGCAAGTGTGGGTGGCATTAGTTACCTTGACCCCAAGGTCGGCTCCCACTCTCAGGTCTAGTAAACCCTAATGTGTAAAGCTGGACAGCAGTCAAATACTTGTGGACCGAGGCCGTCCTTCCTCCTCACGCTGTGTATTGTGGAGCCAGTTCCCTTACACCCTTGCTATCTTTCACAGGTTTCGAGTCCAAAAATATAATGGTTGCTTGATTAAATGTTTGAATGCAACACATTGTAAACCTGTACCAGTAATCTGTCTTACTAAGGACATAAACTAAGAAGTCTTGTCTAAATATCGTTGGCAGTAAGAAATGTCTTTGCTGTAAATTTTAAACATATGACGCAAGTTTTCTGCCATAAAAAATCTCATTAAGTTTCATCGTTTTTTGTTTTTTTTCTCTCGTGGATAAAAGAATCAGACACACAACCCCACACCGTGTGTGTTTATAAGACGATAATTGGATTGGGCACTGGATGTTGTAATAGAGTCTGCTCATTCCAGGGCTAGTAACTCTGTGGATTAGCTGAGGTTGCCTTAAGAACCTGTTCAAAATTAAAAAGAAAAACAATACGCTCGGTCATTTCATGTAAGAGGAACCAAAATTAAGTTATAATTTGTTTCTTTTGTTGGAAGATTTCCAGTCATTTTCTTGTCACTTGTCTCAGTCTCCTACATCATATGTTCTGCTTTATAACGATGTATAACAAAGCCTTTATAATAAAATGTATCTGCTACCATCTGTCTAGGGAGTTCCAAGAAGTAGAACGAGTGCCTTTGGTGGTCGCGTCCAAGTCCAAGAAGAAAAGAGCTCTTCAGTCTATGATCCGTGCTCTTCACACATGGTTTACAGCACTCGTGAGAATCTCCAAGGAAGGGCAGAAAAGATAATTGGACTTGTCAAGTCACATGTATCACTGAATCTTGGGTATGAATGTGGTCCTATCTCCTCTTCCAAGAAATTAGGAAAACTGCACTAGAATAAATAAAGTGACAGTAAAACTTATTGAATAAAAGGCTATGATTAAGGCTTGGCATGCGTAGGAGGATGTGGCACCAGGATTCACTAAGGGAAGAGGACAAGCTGATGGAGCAGGGTGATGTCCTAGGTGATGTTCTGCTGGAAAACTTTCAGTCCTGGCATTTTGCTATGCGCCATTTACCTAAATATTGTACAGACAAGTACTCCACTTCAAGGAAGTGTTAATTTTAGTGGTCTGTTTCTGCAGAACAATGCCCCTGCATGACTACAAAATTCTTCAGGAATGGTTTGAGGAACATGACAAAATGATAAAGGCACTTACTCAGACTCTATGTTTCTTAATTCTCTATCCTATAAATCATTTCAAACACTTGTGGTAAATGTGATCCATAGTATTCACACCTTACAACTTATTCGATTCAAGGAATTTGCTGTTAACTTCTTGATGACAGATATATAATTTCATACATTTAAGGTTGCAAAAGACGTAATTCCAATGAGTTCAATCTAAAATCTAACATGTTGATCCACATGAAGGCAAAAACTCCTTGAGGCAGATACTAATTGCTCATATTAGGGGGAAAAAATTCTTACCAACCTCATATTTATTCCTTAAATCCATCTATAGAGATGATCAAATCTCTGAAAATTTCAGCAAATATTTCAAAAAATTATATTTACTGTGAACCACAGTTACTCTAATTGCCATGAACAATGTGTTTAACACACTAGGTCTCCTAGGATTGCACCCCACCAATTTCAATCGCTATATGGCAAACACACCCTTAATAATGACAAACCGACCTCACCATAGAAACAGACTGCAACCAAAATAGATTGTAACCAACACCCTATTTAATAAAACAGTGCACTGACAAATGTTTCATGTTTTTGAAAATTAAAAAACTGTGCAGAATTATCAGCACTATTCATTTGCGATCAAGCAGACCATACTTTGCAGAACACTGACTCAAACTGACGGTGTCGCTGGCAGAGGTAACATTATCCTGCTATGATTGAGATGAATTATGTAACACTCTCTGCTTCCTTTCCACTAAAACACTTGACAGTGGCAAGGGGAGCCTGAGTTTGGTAGTACTACTG
This sequence comes from Ranitomeya variabilis, assembly GCF_051348905.1. NCBI lineage: Eukaryota > Metazoa > Chordata > Amphibia > Anura > Dendrobatidae > Ranitomeya > Ranitomeya variabilis. The sequence goes on from NC_135232.1 coordinate 72,487,078, forward strand.
TCCAGACAACTGGTGCCGATGGTGTTGGTGCTTCTTCTGCTGCTACATTCTTAGCCATAATATGGTGTTTTTTTCTTTTACACTACCCGGTCCATTGCCAAAAATCAATGGAATACATAATCAGCCTTAGTTACCCTATTATTTTAATATAATAATCATATTCACTAAGGTAGATTTGGACCATATACGGACAACTGCACTTACATCTATAAAGTCAATTTGAAAGCACCCAAAAAAGCAGTCAAAACGTCCACTTATTGCAAATATACAAAAGCTTTATTAGAGAATACATAAAAAACACAGGTATGCAGCATGGCAGGCAACAAATTCCCCTATATAAGCCCGCACACACAACTCAGACAAGGACCGGATTAAAGTGCACTTATATAGTAAAAGGCTATACAAAGCCCATATTCAGTATACAATTGCATCACATAACGATGTAAAGGACGCCCATCATCAATATATGTGACTATCTATAATACATACCACAGTGGGAAGTCACAATATTCGTGCACGTCAATCCTGTCCACCACGACGCGCGTTTCGGCTACTACCTTCCTCAGGGGGTGTGCCCGATGATAGGGGGGCACAGATTAAATACCTTTTTGTCCGGAAATAGCGGGGATCGTGTCCATGGCATGCCGCATCCTCCTGCTTCCGGTCTGCACGGCCCGTGAGACAGGAAACACACGGGCCCATGTGATCCGCCCCACAAGACACCGCAGAAGCCGGAGACAGGAAAGATGCTACAGTGCATGCGAGAACACTAACCGCGGCCATTTTTAAATAGGGCATATTCGCTGGCATTCAACACAAAACCATAAAGGTATATAATGTATGGCGCGCTCATGCATAAAAACCGCAGCGCAAGCGATAACAGGACAATAACACATAAGACAAACTACCATTATAAGATTAAAATGAATATTATACCGCTATAGTGATAAATGTTGTGAAAGACAAAACCCCATACGTGGCAATTACCCACCAAATAATAACATCCACTATCTACCAATATTAACTATATACACATGGCGGCTACAACAACGGATCGCACATTAAACATCATGGCTGCATATCTACGGACACTATATCAATACTGTCCCCCACCTATTCTCTATTTCTAGAAACATATGTCGGTATCATATATCCATATATAGGTACATAATAACCAATAACTACTTAATCATGTGATGAACAGTGTCCAATGCATAGAGCATATGCTTGGTAGAGATGTAGATATTCACTCGAGATAATCCACCAATGATGTTTCTTTATTGCAGATCCAAATTCTTCTTGCAATCGCTTAAAGGGATTGCCCAACACATAGGTCACAGTACAAGGACAAACTAAAAATATGAGACAATAAAAACAGAATTAAAATCACATACAGATAGTGTATAGCGGAGTCACACAGAGAAAAGGTGCACAGCATACGGGAGACTATAGGAACGGGGCAAACGACAGGCACTCATTTAGCCCATCTGGCTGGACCGTGCGTAGACGCCAAATCCAACGCGTCTCTAACATACCGAGTCTTTTAGATAGACGACCACCCCTAATATTGATTTTTAGGGCATCAATTCCCCTCACCCTCAACATTGTGGCATCGCAACCGTGATACCCTTTGAAATGCCTCGGCAACGTTTCTAGTGTGGTCACATCCATGTGGCCGGCGGCCGCCTGTATCCCCATGTCCCCATGTCCATTGCCATTGTCACATACAATTTGCACAACACTATAATTAACTTTTGACAATTTGTTTGAACCAGAATAATTATTTCACCCTTGCCAAAAAAGATGTAATAAGTAATGCTAAGTATTCAATTACCGTGTATACTCATTTATAAGCCGAGATTTTCAGCCCATTTTTTTGGTCTGAAAACGCCCCCCCTCGGCTTATACACGAGTCACAGTTCCAGAACACGGGAGGGGGCGGGGGAGCAGCGGCAGGAGTCGGCGGCTGTGACATCATGCTCAACCTCCTCACGCGGTCCTGCACGTCCCTGAATCTCCGTTGCCCGGCACCAGAAGCTCTCCTCTCCTCTGCTCAGCAATCACGTGGTACCGAACGCTTTGGACCTTGTGTTCATCTCAGTTCTCATTCCAGGCATTATCTGTCGTCTTAGCAGGAAGCAGTCACTCTCCCTAATGTTATCCCTCCCACTGTGGGCCCATCCCAAACATTAACTCCAAATGTACCTACAGTCAAACTACACATTACTAATGCAATAATTTACTTATCTTACATTGCTACACACTACACTGGAACACAATACATTATAATTCATCCTAACATGGTGTCTTCAGGGGTAGGAACATGTCCACAGCGGTCCACCACCCTTGCACACTCACATTGGAGAGATCCGTCAATCAACTAAAGCTATGTTGGTGAGAAGCCAATCTTCAGACTACATTTTCTCTGAAACGCTGAGGCGTTTCAGTGCAGAATATGCCAGGCTGCAATGGGGCAAGTGACAAGTACCCTTTACAAATGAAGAAAATTATGTGGAATAACAATAAAAATGCAGTAAGATAGATGCCAGCTACACCACATTACCGATAAGTCTGTCAATACTGCTGTTAGCATATCTCTCCCTATCATCTGAATCTCTGCATTACTTGCAGACCTACTGCTGTCATCTCTTCTGATGTAGATGTACATTTTGCCGACCAACGTATTTGTTCAATGTTTTAGGTCTTTATCTCTTTTACTGAGCTGTGAGATTTGATATACCCTAACAATCCTGAAATCACCCTAAAATAGCTGTTGAATTCCCTACTTATGTTATTATACAGGCTGAGATAGTTTCTCCTGATTGGCAGCGCTATGTCATGTGATGAGATACCTGCAAGGAATTTTGGAGAAGCCCCTATGGTCATGCCTGAAGTCACGTCAGCCTTCTGTGACTGACGCAATTTTCTGTAATGTGTAACAAAGTGTTGAACATTTCTTTTTAGCGATTCACTCTAATCAAATTTCAGACTGTTTACATTTTCAGGGACCTGCAAATTTCATAACATTTGACGCAAATTCGATTTGCATTAAATTAATTCAGTCATCTCAAGCCATATGTAATATTAGGTAGATTCCTCTGTGTTGATTACCTTGCAAAGCTTAGTATCATCTATAAATATTGAAAATTTTACTCTGTGTACCCAAGGTCGTTAATTAATTTATGAAAAAAGAAGAGGGCCCAATACTGACTCCACAGTTACCCACTCAGAGTGTGTTCTAATAATAAATACCCTCTGTTTCCTGTCACTAAACCAGATATTACCCACACATTTTCTCATGTGTCCTATTGTTCTCATTTTATGTACCAACCTTTTATGAGGTGCCATGCAAATTGCGAAAAGTCCAGAAAATATCCTTGACCTGACTCTTATTCAATCTGAAATTTACCACAGGTCACCTTTAGAAATGTTGTCAAGTTCAAGTCTCAATAGATCAAAGCTGTTTTGGCAGCACCAAAGGAACACAATATTAGGCGGATCAGTATACATTATCTATGGCTTCACTGTGCTTTATTCTAAGACATGAGCATTTTTTTTCTATTTTTAAAATTACACATCCTAACTATCTCCAAATTACACTATATTTTATCCATTATGATGATAAAGCTAAATATATAGCTAAACAATTTCACCAAAATCTTCTTGGCAGGAGAACATATAAACTACAAAAGCTGTCTTCTGAATGATGAGGTCTGCTTTTGAGAAGTAGTCGAAAATAAAAAAAATATGTAAGGCAAGTATTTTCATTTTTTTTATTTTATTATATATATATATATATAAGAAAATCTTTCCTATTGTTTTTCATGGGTTAAATGAATGAAGTAGATTACCTGTGAAGAAAACCATGAAAAATAACTTGAGAAGAATAGTGTCTGACATTCTGCATGAACTTTCTGGTGTCTTTTAAAAATGCCTAACCCCTAAACGGACCCTGCGTTTTTTATTCTTAAGGACAAGACCGAATTTTTCATTTGTACATGTGGGTATTCCAGGAAGTCTTGCTTTCTGTATGTAAAATGTTGGGAGGAAATTCTCACTACTTACTATAGGGCACCTAGGCGAAACATTTGGAATTTCAAAGTTAACAAAAAATTAGCCTGAAGATATATTAATGTAATTATATCACCACCTATAAAATATAATGTAAAAGGTACAGAAATCTGGAAGAACATTTCAAAATAGCACATGAGCTTAGCGCATTGCGTCAGAGCGGAATATAAATTGTCTTTTTGCTTGGACAGATTTGTATGAGCACATATGCGTACAAGCGAACTGATAGATTCCAGCTCCATCACCGCACATATTGAGTAAGTTATCCATTCGTCCAACCTCGGAAACAAGGAGTCTCAACAGTATCATATGAATAAAATAATGCACAAAGCTCCCTTTTTTTAATTTAACTAAAAACTGAATGAGAATAGTAGTGGGTAACCATATATACGTTCAAGCCTCCAATCAGCTTATTGACATTAACCCTGTCCATCTACTTTGATGTGATCTGCATGAAACTGATGGCCTCCATCTGCTGCCGGCGCAGAGGTGAAATGCAAGAAATCAAAGTCAGTGGTAGAGGCATACAGCAACGAAGATCGTGGACTAAAGGGCTCAAGTATTAATAGCAATATTCAAAAAGAGATGTCACAACTAGTGATGAGCGAATGTGCTTGGATAAGGTGTTATCCGAGCATGCTCGTGTACTAACCGAGTGTTTTTGGCGTGCTCGAAAACTATGTTCGAGTCACCGCGGCTGCATGTCTCGCGGCTGTTAGACAGCCACAGGACATGTAGGGATTGCTCAATCAGAGCTCAGCATTTCTGACCGCTGAGCTCTGTATAACCCCGCCCACACCACTGATTGGCAGCTTTCTGTGTACACTGTTCATAGGCATACATCTGCCAATCAGTGGTGGAAGTGGGGTTAAACAGAGCTCATGAATATTGGGGACTACGTGGCAGCAGGTTTGCTAGTCCTCTAGTGATAACCTTCAGCTGATAAACCAGTGACTTTATAACAAGTACAGCAACCAGCTCTATAAGAGATTCATGGGAAACGGGGTTTCTGCTCCTATATTATTCTGGTCTCAGATTATAAAAACCTAAAAGTATGAACTGGGATATAAATTGGTGTGCATGCAGCGTGTAAGCGCACGTTCACTACCAGTGGGATGGCTTTCGCATTTTTTTGATCAAAAAACATGTTAACTAAGTACTGTATATTATTTTCATGCACTATGCTATTTATTTATCTACTGCAGGGTATTTCATTATTATGTTTCTGTCTTTGGTCTCAGATTATGCAGCAACAAAACCTAATGATTCCCTTTAAGTGGATCGCCCCCACGTAAGGGCAGTGGGGTACTCGGCATCGGGTCCTTCGGTTCGGGGGATGTCACGGTGGCCCGACCCGGTCCGTGGCCCTTGGAGGGACGTCCAATAAAAAGAAGAGTTTTTATGGTTTTGGGAAAGGTTTTCAAAGGGGTAGTTCGTGACGCCACCTGTGGTATTTGGTCAGGGTGACCGACGCTGCTTAGGGGCCCGCTGGGGTGATGTTATGGCAGCAAGATGGTATACCTTCCCACAGGTGAAGTGTATCCCCAGGGCTTCCCAGAAGTGTAGGTGGTGATGGTGGATGTTGTAAGGCGCAGTGAATAACGAGGACACAAGGTTGCAGTCTCTTTACCTTTACTGAAGACTTCAGCATCCACAGTCCAGGGTACAGACCACAGGGTAGGCAGAGTCCGGCCGGTTTGGAGGCAAATCCAGAGTCCCCTTATCCAGGTGGAAATCAGTAGCCTTCCTCTAGCGCCTGTGTGTTGTAGTACCTCCCTGCTGAGCTTCTCGGAAAGGTCCTCACAACTGTTGTAGATGTTCTAGATATTATGTCTTCCTCTCTGTCCCCCAGATGGTATGGATAGGACAAACCCGTATGACTGGTGGCCTGAGGCTTTTTTACAGGAACCCTAGAGACGCCCCGGCCCCCACAAGTTGCCACCGTGCCTCCTGGGTATATGGTCGGGCAGCCAACGTGGAATTAACTGTCCTGCCAGTCTCTGAAGTAAAGCATAGAGACTATTACTCCCTCAGTGTTCTGGCTACTGGCTTCTGTGCCTCAGAAGGAGGCAGCCTTTTACAGGGCAGAACTCCTTCTGGTTTTATCTCCTTGTGCTATGACTTCATTTCTCACCCGCTACAAAAAAATTCCCTTCTTGTCCTTCCTTAGGATGCTGCCGCATGTGGGGCAGGCGCAGCTCCGTAGCCTTCTGTCTAGGCCTCTGACAGGATCCCACCCCTGTCAGGGACCTCTCTGTCTGCAGCTCTGTGATGTTCCTCCTTTCCCCCTGTCTGCCTGACAGGATGCTGCCTGGGTGAAGCCCAGTCAGCCTCTGACTCGATGTTACCTGGGCGAAGCCCAGTCAGCCTCTGACTAACTTTCTATCCAGTCCACCAGTTTTACCTAATTGTGAGGAGTGCCCTAGTAGATAGGAGCAAGGCTCCCCCTGGTGGTCTGGAGTGTGAAGTGTGGTGTATGGTTTGTGATACCTGGTAGGAAGATCTCCTTTATTGCCATCAGACGTAATATCACTCCCCCTGGTGGAAGAATGAGATTACTGCAACGACCAGGACTCTGGGGGCTGCACAAGCTCTTCCTATTGAAGACAGTTTTCACCTTCCTGACCAGGCCCAATTTTTCAAATCTGACATGAGTCACTTTACGTGGTAATAACTTTGGAATACTTCTTCCAATTCCAGTGATTCCAACACTGTTTTTTCATGAATTTATGTTGATATGATTTGCGTTTATATATGAAAATGCCAGAAATTTGACAAAAATTTAGAAAAACTAGCAATTTTCTAACTTTATATTATTTAGGCCATTAAATCAGCTAGTTATATCACACAAAATAGTTAATAAATAACATTCACTTTATGTCTACCTTATGTCAGCATCTTTTTCTAAACAATTTTTTGTAAGGGTTTTAGAAGAGTTAATAATGTAGCATCAATTTTTCAACGAAATTTACAAAACCTATTTTGTTTTAGGACCATTTCCCTTTTAAAAGTGATTTTGAGGGGCCTATAAGTCAGAAAATCCACAAACAAGACCCTGCTTAGAAACGAATACATTAAGGGAAGTTTGTTGACCCTTCAGGTGCTTCACAGTAATTTAAGCAAAGTGAAATGAAAAATCAAATTTTTCCATAAAAAAGTTACTTTAGCTGAAAAAAATATATTTTCACAAGGATAGCAGGAGAAAAATGAACCCAACATTTTGTTGTGCAATTTTTTCCGAGTATGCCAATACCCCATATGTAGTCATATACTGGTGTTTAGGCACATGGCAGGGCTTGTAAAGGAAGAAGCGCTATTCAACTTTTGAAGCTCAATTTTTCTTGGAATATATTGTGAACTCCACTTCTAAGAACCCATGAGGTGTCAAAACAGCAGAAACCCTCACGGGTGACCCCATTTTAGTAACTATACTCACTTAAGGAATTTACCTAGGAGTGTAATGAGCATCTTGATCTAACAGGTGACTCAAAGACTTTTATAAAAGCTGACCGTAAAAATGAAAAATTTAATTTTATCCATTAAAATATTAGTTTTGCCCCTAATAAAGTTAGCATTTTCACAAAGGTAATATTAGAAACTGGATGACAAAATTTATGACACAGTTTCTCTTGAGTACGCTGATTCCCCATGTGTGGTCAGAAACTATTATTTGTGCACAGTGCATAGCTTCGAAGGGAAGGAGCACGACAAGGTGACAGAACAGCAGAACCCCCCCAAAATGTGACCCCATTTAACAAACTACACATCCTCAATGAATTCTTCTAAGGGTGCAGTAATCATATTGACACCACAGATGTTCCACAGAATTTACTATTGTGTCATGAGGATTTTAAAAATGAAATTTTTAATACTAAAACGTTGTTTTAGCCCCAGATTTTTATTTTTTTTTACCAGGGATAAAATTTACCCCTGGACCCAACAAATTTTACACAATTTCTCTCATTCTCAGCAACACCTCCAAATGTGGTTGGAAACTCATGTTTGAGTACACAGCAGAGCATTGTAAGGAAAGAGCTCTATTTGACTTTTGAACTGCAGATTTTCCTGGAATAGTTTGCTTGGGCCATTTGATGAGATAGATCCGGTCATTCTGGACTTTTTTTTGCCTGCTTTTCTTTTTACATAAAAATTAGTTTTGATTGGCGAAACATTTTTCCTTAATTTTTTTGTTCTTATTTTGTCTGGTTGTTTTTATATTTTTAGATACTTTTATTTCTTAATCTCACTATAGGACTTGAACTTTTACTTTCCTGATCAGTGGATTCATATATAGTGGTCTAATACCCTGCAATACTTAAGTATTGAAGGTTATCAGTACTGTCAGTGTTGCACTGTCAGGAAGTCTGTTAGATCCTGTTTTTTCAAGGCCTAACAGGTCACCAAACTTGACAGACCCACAGGTCATTCTTTGACCTTCAGTTGCCATGAAAATCACCTGGCAGATTAGATGAGAGAGGGAGCACTCTCCATCTCACAACCTTTCTAAATGACACATTCGATATTGAGCACGGAATAGAGGGGGTTAAACCACTGGCAGAGTACTATGACAGCGTCAAACAAAAAGATTGGGCAATTGAATTTGCATTTGTGTGGCCTGGAGAATACAAGATGGTCAGCCAATCCCACCCAAATCATCGAGCTTTTATCTAATGTGTATGGGAAGCTTAGTTAAGACTCACCTACAGCTTGCGAAAGACAAAGATCTTCAATCAAAACTTAGTGACCTACGTGGGCATGGACCGACCGGTGGCACTAAACCATTGCTGATCATAATAGCCTGTCCAGCAAGGCAGACCACAGTAAACGATGAACTCTGAACGATCTGTAATAGGTTGCTCTGTGCTTGTACATATGCTGCCATTGTTCTCGACAGCGCAAGATCAGGATGATGATAAAAAAAATCGTTTCACCTGATGGAGTGTTTCGTTCTGTACCAGGGTGATCGACAGCCGGTTTACATGGCATGATAATCAGGAAATAATCCTTCTCAAGAACATTCTTTGACCATAATTTTTCAGCTTTAGTTCTATTAAAGAGACCCCCATAGGCACAAGAAGAAGGAATATGCGCACTGATAGGTAGCAAGGAAGAAAATCAACATAAATGAAAACAGGTCATGGCTGTAAAATAAGGTACCAAAGTATTTCGGGCAGAGACAATGGGTTGCCATATTTTTTCTACTGGAAAAACTATTCTAAATGAAAACTTCTACAGAAAATGCATTAGATTTTGTATAGAAATGAAAAAATTCCAAAAAGACAAAACATAAGAAGAAAGAAAACTTCCTCTACAAGGTCGTAAGTCTCTGTTGTAAATGAAAACCAGCCTGTCCTTGCTGTCCATTACATCTGGATAACTTTAAAACTGTGACAAACTTTCTGCCAAGAGTAATTTGACTTTCGCCAACCCTGCCAGCCATAACTTGTCAGCACTGATCTGCTAACGATTAATAGACTTGGGCAAAACAATCAGACTGTTTGGTCTGTTATTTCAGCCTCTTGGACTTTGCCTCCCAGCATCGAGTCAACTCAAGAGAACTGGACACCTGAATTCATCCATAACATCTCCCTGTTCTGTGCCCTGGCAGGGATTAGAGGTAGCAAATCAAGGGGATGAGATTTCAGTAATTAACAGCTAAGAGCAGAAGGGAAGGTAGAAAGGGAAGAAAGACAAGAAGAAACGCTTTGGGTGTTTACTTTGTACGTTTCGGTCTTTCCAAAAACAATCTTTATTCAAAAGGATAGGGATGTGTTTTTAATTTAGATTTAATACAATTTTATTTTTCTTTTAATAATTGAATAAGCATGACCAAAAATGTAGGAAACTGGAAACTCTTCATTTTGCTATCCCAGTAATCAGATTTGACACCAGAGTTATAGCTGAATAAATGCCGTCTCCTTTTTTGATAAGAGATAATTAGCAGATTCTCCAATGGTTTTTGTTGTACAATATTTACGATAATGTCAGATTGAACATCCAGAGAGCAGCGGCTCCGACACAATGATGCGCCCAAATGTCCAGGAGAAGGCAGCCCTTTTGGAGCCAACGACTTGTCAATAGGATCTATTGCTTATGGGTTATTGATACGTCCTGTGTGTAATGGTAGAAGCAATGATAATTCACTTCAAAGTGGATGATAAAAAAGTTCTGTATGGAGGGTGGGATCTCAGATATGTCAAATTGATGTGGCTGGATGGGGCTGCTTGTGCAAAACTTGTGTGCAATTATTCAGTCAGATGAATAAAAAAGGAAAGTGACATAGGAAAAAAGGGTAAAAAAAAACTACAGGAATAAAAAAGGCTAGAAAAATAAAGAATGAAAAACAACAACAAAAAATAAGAGCAGGAAAAAACAAGAAGGAAAAAGAAAGAAAGAAAGAAAGAAAGAAAGAAAGAAAGAAAGAAAGAAAGAAAGAAAGAAAAATAAAAAATAAAAAGTGTAAGGGCTCATTTCCACTGGCGAGGAAAACGGACGAGTGCAATCCGATAAAAAATCGGATTGCACTCGAACCAATGTTATTCAATAGGTGTCTTTTCATTTGCGCTTTTTTCTCAGCCGAAATCGGACTGAGAAAAAAATCGCAGCCTGCTGCGATTTGCTGCGAGTCTCGGACGAGACTCGCCAATGCAAGTCAATGGGTGCGAGAAAAAAATCACACAGCACTCGGACCATGCGAGTTCTGTCCGATTTTTACGCACCGGTGTCCTTTGAAAAGCCGGTAATTCAGCGCGGTGTACAGTTAAATCACACTGACAGGTTAGAATAGAGTAGATATATACACATAGAATGTGTATATATACATATATATATGTCAGTGAGACACCTATATATGTATATTTATATTTAATGCAGCGCTAGATAGCATTAAAGCCGCTAATTCAATTGCCGGCTTTTGCCCTCTCCTTCCCAAACCCGACAGGATATGAGACATGGTTTACATACAGTAAACCATCTCATATCCCCTTTTTTTTGCATATTCCACACTACTAATGTTAGTAGTGTGTATGTGCAAAATTTGGCCGCTGTAGCTGCTCAAATAAAGGGTTAAATGGCGGAAAAAATTGGCGTGGGCTCCCGCGCAATTTTCTCCGCCAGAGTGGTAAAGCCAGTGACTGAGGGCAGATATTAATAGCCAGGAGAGGGTCCATGGTTATTGGCCCCCCCCTGGCTAAAAACATCTGCCCCCAGCCACCCCAGAAAAGGCACATCTGGAAGATGCGCCTATTCTGGCACTTGGCCACTCTCTTCCCACTCCCGTGTAGCGGTGGGATATGGGGTAATGAAGGGTTAATGTCACCTTGCTATTGTAAGGTGACATTAAGCCAGATTAATAATGGAGAGGCGTCAATGATGACACCTATCCATTATTAATCCAATTGTTTGAAAGGGTTAAAAAACACACACACACACACATGATTTAAAAGTATTTTAATGAAATAAACACAGCGGTTGTTTTAATAATTTATTGCTCTCTCAATCCATTTGCTGACCCTCGCTTGGCAAAACAATAAACGCACAAAATACATACCCTCTGTTGAACCGTCACGTCCCACGATGTAATCCATCTGAAGAGGTTAAAATAATTTACAAGCAGGAGCCCTGCAAAGGCAGCTGTGCTCCTGCTTGTAATTCCCCTGAGAATGAAGGAAATGTAGGTCATTGACCTACATTTCCTTCAGTCGCGGTGATGCGCCCCCTGGTGGATGTCCTCATATGACCTGGAGCGTGGGAAAAAGTTCCCAGGCTGCAGTTCATGAGAACATCCAGCAGGGGCGCATCACCGTGACTCAATGTAAGTACAGATCACTGCTTTCCTTTCAGCACCCAGGGGATTACAGACACGAGCGAGTGGTTTATCGCAGCTCGTGCCTGTAATATTAGTTAACCCCTTCAGATGGATTACATCGTGGGACGTGATCGGACATCAGAGGGTATGTATCTTGTGCGTTTATTATTTTGCCAAGTGAGGGCGTCCCGGATGGATTGAGAGAGCAATAAATTATTAAAACAACCTGTTTGTTTCTTTCATTAAAATACTTTTTAATCATGTGTGTGTGTGTGTTTTTTAACCCTTTCAGACAATTGGATTAATAATGGATAGGTGTCATAATTGACGCCTCTCCATTATTAATCCGGCTTAATGTCACCTTACAATAGCAAGGTGGCATTAACCCTTCATTACCCCATATCCCACCGCTACAGGGAGTGGGAAGAGAGTGGCCAAGTGCCAGAACAGGCGCATCTTCCAGATGTGCCTTTTCAGGGGTGGCTGGGGGCAGATGTTTTTAGCCACGGGTGGGCCAATAACCATGGACCCTCTCCTGGCTATTAATATCTGCCCTCAGTCACTGGCTTTACCACTCTGGCGGAGAAAATTGCGCCGTAGCCCACACCAATTTTTTCCGCCATTTAACCCTTTATTTTAGCAGCTACAGCGCCGAAATTTTGCACATACACACTACTAACATTAGTAGTGTGGAATATGCAAAAAAAATGGGGATATGAGATGGTTTACTGTATGTAAACCATGTCTCATATCCTGTCGGGTTTGTGAAGGAGAAGGAAAAAGCCGGCAATTGAATTAGAGGCTTTTAAGCTATCTAGCGCTGCATTAAATATAAATATACATATATAGGTGTCTCACTGACATGTATATATGTATATATACACATTCTATGTGCATATATCTACTCTATTCTAACCTGTCAGTGTGATTTTACTGTACACGGCGCTGAATTGCCGGCTTTTCAAAGGACACTGGTGCGTAAAAATCGGACAGAACTCGCATGGTCCGAGTGCTGTGCGATTTTTTTCTCGCACCCATTGACTTGCATTGGCGAGTCTCGTCCGATTAAAAATCGCATTGCACTCGCATGACAATCGCATACGTTACATCCCTTTTTTCGGTCCAGATTACGGACCGATTTGTCTCTCGCCAGTGGAAATGTACCCTAAGAGAGAAAGTGAAATAAAGAATGAGCAACAGAGAAAGAGAAAAAGGAAAGGAAAGAGAAAAAGGATTAAAACATGAGAGGAGAAAGAAAGAAAGAAAGAAAGAAAGAAAGAAAGAAAGAAAGAAAGAAAGAAAGAAAGAAAGAAAGAAAAAAAAGACAGAAAGAAAGAAAGAAAGAAAGAAAGAAAGAAAGAAAGAAAGAAAGAAAGAAAGAAAGACGGAGCAGTAAATGGATGGATAAAAAGAAGGAATTATGGAAAGAATGAAGAAAGAGAAAGATAGAAAAATAGAAGTAAAGAAAGAAAGAGGAAGTGAAATAAAAAAGATAGAACAGGAAGAAAAAAGGATGACAACATGAAATGAAAAGTAAGAAACATCATTGATACGAGGCAAAACCTCGAAAGGACCTAAGTAGCGTGGACCCAGTTTATATGAGGGGATTTTAAGATGAATAAACTTGGAAGACAACCACACCTTATCACCTGGCTGAAATAACGGAGGGTCCAGATGTCTCCTATAGCCATATCTCTTAATCCTGACCTGTGCCTGTTCTAACGCGATTTTGGTCTCCCGCCAGACCCTGGAGAACTCCTCAGACAGAAGATCAGCCGCCGGCACACCCGAGACAGGAAGTACTGGCAGAGGAATACCAGGATGTTGCCCGTAGATGATAAAGAAGGGAGACTTGTTAGAAGAAACATTGAGATGGTTATTGTACGCGAACTCGGCCCATGGAAGCAAATCTGACCAGTCATTTTGATGACTGTTGGAAAAATAACAAAGATAAGTCATTACAATTTGGTTTGTGCGATATGCTTGTCAGTTGGTCTGTGGATGGTAAGCTGTAGAGAAATCTAGAGTAACATTCATTAGTTTGCAAAGAGCCTGCCAGAATCGAGAGGTGAAATGGACTCCTCTATCAGAGACAATGTGTAGCGGGAAACCATAAATCCGGAAGATATGAGCAATGAAGATTCTTGCCAATTCTGGAGCAGAGGGTAAGCCTGGCAAAGGGACGAAAAGAGCCATCTTGGAGAATCGATCCACGACTTCAAATATGACTGTATGACCAGAAGACCGAGGTAAATTGGCAATGAAATCCATTGCAATATGTTGCCAGGGAGCCGAAGGAACTGGAAGCGGATGCAGGAGACCGGAGGGCAGACGTCTAGGAACCTTGTTCCTTGCAGCGACAAAACCTCAGACATCCGAGATGGCCACCAATAGTAGCGCAAGATGAGAGAGAGTGCCTTCTTGTATCCCACATGGCCTGCCAGTTTAGAGGCATGACCACAATGAAGAACTTGAGTCCTCTCGTTCTCCTGGACAAAGGTTTTACCAGGGGGCAAGGAAGACATGCTAACCGGAGCCACAAGTATGATTTTGCTTGGATCCACGATGTGTGAAGGATCCTCCTCCGCATCGGATGCGAGAAAAGATCTGGATAAAGCATCAGCCTTGAGGTTCTTGTCACCGGGACGGAAATGTAATTCAATGTCAAAGCGGGCAAAGAATAACGACCATCTTTCTTGTCGGGGGTTAAGTCTTTGCGCTGAGCGGATATATTCCAGATTCTTGTGGTCAGTATAGATCCTGAAAGGATGAACAGCTCCTTCTAACAGATACCGCCACTCCTCCAACGCCAACTTGATGGCCAATAGTTCCTTGTCGCCAATGGCGTAATTTCTCTCTGAGATGGAGAAGATCTTGGAAAAGAAACCACAGGTAGCCAGTAGTGTTGAGCGATACTTTCCGATATCGGAAAGTATCGGTATCGGAAAGTATCGGCCGATACCGTCAAAATATCGGATCTAATCCGATACCGATACCCGATCCCAATGCAAGTCAATGGGACGAAAATATCGGAATTAAAATAAACCCTTTATAAACTTGTAGGTTCATTCTACATGAAGGAAAACAACTAAGAATAATGTAGGATGTATTGGGGGATGTGGCGGAGACATTAAAGGCACAGAGGTTTAGCCCAATGTAATAGAATAGCAGGATTTTGTTTTTTTTTATGACGTTCGGCGGTAGAAAGATTTTGACTATGTTAATTTTTTTTTTATTTTGTCAGATATTGATGTTTCACTACTTCCACGCCCTTCACCTTCTTTTTTACTTCTCCCACACTTTCTTCTTCATTATCCTCATCATCAGCTTCTTTGACATCAACTTCTTCACCTTATTCATCTTCTTCTTCATCTTCTACCTATTATTTTTTTGGTTACATTGTTCATATTCTTTTTATTTTACTATTATCTTCATCATATTCTACTTCTTCATCATATTCTTATTTGTGACAGGCATTCCCGTAGTTGTTATCTATAAAAGTTTGAAGATTACACCTTCCGTTCTGCCTGTCACAAAAGAGTTACATTTGTCCGCGTTCAGTTTGGCCTGCAGCATCAGGCTTTATCCAGGGGCACCACGAGGAGGAACGGACTCACCCCCATACACTGCTTAGTCTTCTTCTGCTTATAATTTAGATAATATTTTTTGCTCTGATATTTAGTGTTATGCTTAATGTTCTTCTGCTCTTTGTTCTGCAGCCTCTTGTTCTTCTGCTTCTCGGTCTTCCAGGTCGTCGTCGTCTCCGGGGTCGTCGTCATCGGGGTGGTCTTCAGGGTCATCGTCTCCAGGGTCGTCGTCATCACGGTGGTTGTCGTCTCTGGTGTCGTCGTCATCTTAGGGGTGGTCTTCCGGGTCATCGTGTTTAGTCTCTTGAACTTGGAAATGTAGCAGAAGGTACAAGAAGGCTGAGAAAATGCCGAGAACCAGCTGATGGAACTGGAACTCGGATGGCTACCCGAAGGTCCAAGAGCCAATGGAACTACCGAGGACCAGCTGACGTTACTGGAACCCGGTTACTAAGCAGGAGGTACCCGTGCCTGAAAGCACTACCAAGGACCACCTGACGTTGGTGGAACTAGGATACCCAGAGGGAGGCACCTAAGCCAAAGGCTCTGCCCGGAACCAGCTGACGGTACTGGAACCAGGATGGGGAGCAGAAGGTACAAGAGCAAAAGACACTGCCGAGAACCAGCTGACGTTGCTGGAACCCGGATGGGTAGCCGAAGGTCCAAGAGCCAATGGAACTACCGAGGACCAGCTGACGTTACTGGAACCCGGTTACTAAGCAGGAGGTACCCGTGCCTGAAAGCACTACCAAGGACCACCTGACGTTGGTGGAACTCGGATACCCAGAGGGAGGCACCTAAGCCAAAGGCTCTGCCCGGAACCAGCTGACGGTACTGGAACCAGGATGGGGAGCAGAAGGTACAAGAGCAAGTGTCTGCGTGGCTTTTGCAGGACACGATGCCGGCTGCACAGCAGGGGAACAGCTGGCGGTGCTGAACCCCACTGACACATTGGCTGGTGTTTTTCTCTGTGCAGCTAGCAGTACCGGGCCCCAACTGGCGGTGTTAGAGCCCGGGGTCAGCAGGAGGAGGAGATGGAGCAGAGTGTAGGCCGAAGCCTGCACTGGCGGCAGCTTTGGGTCTGTTGTGCCTGCGTGGCAGTTGCAGGACACGTTGCCGGCTGCACAGCAGGGGAACAGCTGGCGGTGCTGAACCCCACTGACACATTGGCTGGTGTTTGGCTCTATGCAGCTAGCAGTACCGGGCCCCAACTGGCGGTGTTGGAGCCCGGGCTCTGCAGGGGGAGCAGAGTGTAGGCCGAAGCCTACTTGAACCAATTTCAAAGGTAACCTTTAACCCCCCCTCAGGGGTTACAAAGTAGAAGAGCCACAGCTTATGCAGCAGTAGTGCTGCACAAGTCAAAGGTTGCTCTTTTAATTTTGCTCCTTGCACACGCTGAATGAAACACGTATAACATTTAGCCCTTTATACAGTCAAACTGTGTTGGAGGCGCGAGTTCCCTTTGTAATGAGACGCAGCACAGATGTCAAGAATCCCACCTTGATGCTGGGTGCAGCCTCCTGAGCATTGTTATTTGCTGTACAGGAGTCTGCGCTGTCGTGTTATCCCCCGGCCTAGCGCTGTTAGCGCTGCCCATCTTCTGACCTCATTTAATGTCGGCCGGTGCGGTTCGCGATGACCATGAATCCCAGCCCCGCAGTGTCTTAACATTGTTAAAACACTGCGGGGCTGGGATTCATGGCCTGGCGCAGCACATATGTTCGCCTCTCGCACTCGGGTCCTTACACCCGCTTCAGACTGTGCGGCGTCAGCTGATCCCTTATCGCATGCCGCGGCCATGAAGCCGCACAGTCTGAAGAAGGCGGAAGGAGATGAGGGACAGGCGAAGTGATGCACCGCTCATGCCCATCAATCACACCCTCGCAGTCCCAAGAAATAAGACACCGAGGGGCGTTGTGTGGGTCAGGGCGGCCGCAGAGGCGCAGGCAGCCAAACAATGATGCCAGAAGACGGGCAGCGCTACCAAGGGGGTTGCAGCGTGTCATTACAAAGGAAAGTCACACCACCGGGACGGTTAAATGGTCACACAGAGGACACATTTTAGACGTGTTTTCAGTTCCACATGTGCGAGGAGAATACGTTTATGAGCCACCTTGCACACATGCAGCATTACCGCTGTACAAGGTGGCCTTAAAAACGTACAAACGCCTGGGGGAGGGGGGACAGGTTCCCTTCAATTTCAGTTCTTGTGTCTGCGTGGCTTTTGCAGGACACGATGCCGGCTGCACAGCAGGGGAACAGCTGGCGGTGCTGAACCCCACTGACACATTGGCTGGTGTTTTTCTCTGTGCAGCTAGCAGTACCGGGCCCCAACTGGCGGTGTTAGAGCCCGGGGTCAGCAGGAGGAGGAGATGGAGCAGAGTGTAGGCCGAAGCCTGCACTGGCGGCAGCTTTGGGTCTGTTGTGCCTGCGTGGCAGTTGCAGGACACGTTGCCGGCTGCACAGCAGGGGAACAGCTGGCGGTGCTGAACCCCACTGACACATTGGCTGGTGTTTGGCTCTGTGCAGCTAGCAGTACCGGGCCCCAACTGGCGGTGTTGGAGCCAGGGCTCTGCAGGGGGAGCAGAGTGTAGGCCGAAGCCTACTTGAACCAATTTCAAAGGTAACCTTTAACCCCCCCTCAGGGGTTACAAAGTAGAAGAGCCACAGCTTATGCAGCAGTAGTGCTGCACAAGTCAAAGGTTGCTCTTTTAATTTTGCTCCTTGCACACGCTGAATGAAACACGTATAACATTTAGCCCTTTATACAGTCAAACTGTGTTGGAGGCGCGAGTTCCCTTTGTAATGAGACGCAGCACAGATGTCAAGAATCCCACCTTGGTGCTGGGTGCAGCCTCCTGAGCGTTGTTATTTGCTGTACAGGAGTCTGCGCTGTCGTGTTATCCCCCGGCCTAGCGCTGTTGGCGCTGCCCATCTTCTGACCTCATTTAATGTCGGCCGGTGCGGTTCGCGATGACCATGAATCCCAGCCCCGCAGTGTCTTAACATTGTTAAAACACTGCGGGGCTGGGATTCATGGCCTGGCGCAGCACATATGTTCGCCTCTCGCACTCGGGTCCTTACACCCGCTTCAGACTGTGCGGCGTCAGCTGATCCCTTATCGCATGCCGCGGCCATGAAGCCGCACAGTCTGAAGAAGGCGGAAGGAGATGAGGGACAGGCGAAGTGATGCACCGCTCATGCCCATCAATCACACCCTCGCAGTCCCAAGAAATAAGACACCGAGGGGCGTTGTGTGGGTCAGGGCGGCCGCAGAGGCGCAGGCAGCCAAACAATGATGCCAGAAGATGGGCAGCGCTACCAAGGGGGTTGCAGCGTGTCATTACAAAGGAAAGTCACACCACCGGGACGGTTAAATGGTCACACAGAGGACACATTTTAGACGTGTTTTCAGTTCCACATGTGCGAGGAGAATACGTTTATGAGCCACCTTGCACACATGCAGCATTACCGCTGTACAAGGTGGCCTTAAAAACGTACAAACGCCTGGGGGAGGGGGGACATTTTCCCTTCAATTTCAGTTCTTGTGTCTGCGTGGCTTTTGCAGGACACGATGCCGGCTGCACAGCAGGGGAACAGCTGGCGGTGCTGAACCCCACTGACACATTGGCTGGTGTTTTTCTCTGTGCAGCTAGCAGTACCGGGCCCCAACTGGCGGTGTTAGAGCCCGGGGTCAGCAGGAGGAGGAGATGGAGCAGAGTGTAGGCCGAAGCCTGCACTGGCGGCAGCTTTGGGTCTGTTGTGCCTGCGTGGCAGTTGCAGGACACGTTGCCGGCTGCACAGCAGGGGAACAGCTGGCAGTGCTGAACCCCACTGACACATTGGCTGGTGTTTGGCTCTGTGCAGCTAGCAGTACCGGGCCCCAACTGGCGGTGTTGGAGCCCGGGCTCTGCAGGGGGAGCAGAGTGTAGGCCGAAGCCTACTTGAACCAATTTCAAAGGTAACCTTTAACCCCCCCTCAGGGGTTACAAAGTAGAAGAGCCACAGCTTATGCAGCAGTAGTGCTGCACAAGTCAAAGGTTGCTCTTTTAATTTTGCTCCTTGCACACGCTGAATGAAACACGTATAACATTTAGCCCTTTATACAGTCAAACTGTGTTGGAGGCGCGAGTTCCCTTTGTAATGAGATGCAGCACAGATGTCAAGAATCCCACCTTGGTGCTGGGTGCAGCCTCCTGAGCGTTGTTATTTGCTGTACAGGAGTCTGCGCTGTCGTGTTATCCCCCGGCCTAGCGCTGTTAGCGCTGCCCATCTTCTGACCTCATTTAATGTCGGCCGGTGCGGTTCGCGATGACCATGAATCCCAGCCCCGCAGTGTCTTAACATTGTTAAAACACTGCGGGGCTGGGATTCATGGCCTGGCGCAGCACATATGTTCGCCTCTCGCACTCGGGTCCTTACACCCGCTTCAGACTGTGCGGCGTCAGCTGATCCCTTATCGCATGCCGCGGCCATGAAGCCGCACAGTCTGAAGAAGGCGGAAGGAGATGAGGGACAGGCAAAGTGATGCACCGCTCATGCCCATCAATCACACCCTCGCAGTCCCAAGAAATAAGACACTGAGGGGCGTTGTGTGGGTCAGGGCGGCCGCAGAGGCACAGGCAGCCAAACAATGATGCCAGAAGACGGGCAGCGCTACCAAGGGGGTTGCAGCGTGTCATTACAAAGGAAAGTCACACCACCGGGACGGTTAAATGGTCACACAGAGGACACATTTTAGACGTGTTTTCAGTTCCACATGTGCGAGGAGAATACGTTTATGAGCCACCTTGCACACATGCAGCATTACCGCTGTACAAGGTGGCCTTAAAAACGTGCAAACGCCTGGGGGAGGGGGGACAGGTTCCCTTCAATTTCAGTTCTTGTGTCTGCGTGGCTTTTGCAGGACACGATGCCGGCTGCACAGCAGGGGAACAGCTGGCGGTGCTGAACCCCACTGACACATTGGCTGGTGTTTTTCTCTGTGCAGCTAGCAGTACCGGGCCCCAACTGGCGGTGTTAGAGCCCGGGGTCAGCAGGAGGAGATGGAGCAGAGTGTAGGCCGAAGCCTGCACTGGAGCAAGTTGAAAGGGAAACTTTAACCCCCCCCCAGGCGTTTGTAGCTGAAAGAGCCATCGTGTACAGCACTAATGCTGGAAAAGGTAAACTTAGCTCTTTTAATTATGGTCCTTGCACATGCTGAACCTAACACTTATAAAAAGTGTCCCCTCCTACCGTGATACCGTCCGGTAGGTGGAACTTTCCTTTGTGATGTGACGCAGCACAGCCGTCATTCTTACCCCCTTGGCGCCGTGCGCCGCCTCCTCAGCGTTGTTTGAATCAGTCCCGGAGCCTGCGCTGTTAGGTTAGCCCTTGGCCATGCACACATTTTGCGCTGCCCGTCTTCTGACATCATTTGGTGTCAGGCTGGCTGCGCCTGTGCAGCCGCGCTGGCCGAGAGCCCGCCTCGTACTGTCTTCTGATTTAATCCCACTGGGGGCCTGAGATCCATGGACATGCGCAGTGCATATCTGAACCTCCACCTCTCACTCATCTCCCTACGGCTTCTTCTGACTGTGCGGTGTCACGGCCGTGGCATGCTATTAGGGACCAGCTGTCACCGAACAGTCTGAAGAAGCCATAGGGAGATGAGTGAGAGGTGGAGGTTCAGATATGCACTGCGCATGTCCATGGATCTCAGGCCCCCAGTGGGATTAAATCAGAAGACAGTACGAGGCGGGCTCTCGGCCAGCGCGGCCGCACAGGCGCAGCCAGCCTGACACCAAATGATGTCAGAAGACGGGCAGCGCAAAATGTGTGCATGGCCAAGGGCTAACCTAACAGCGCAGGCTCCGGGACTGATTCAAACAACGCTGAGGAGGCGGCGCACGGCGCCAAGGGGGTAAGAATGACGGCTGTGCTGCGTCACATCACAAAGGAAAGTTCCACCAACCGTACGGTATCACGGTAGGAGGGGACACTTTTCATAAGTGTTAGGATCAGCATGTGCAAGGAGCACCACGAAAAGAGGCACTTTTTCCCTTTGCATCATTACTGCTGCACAAGGTGGCTCCTTCAGTAACAAACGCCTGGGGGGGGGGCAGGTTCCCTTAAATTTAACTTGTTGTGCCTGCGTGGCGGTCGCAGTACACGTTGCCGGCTGCACAGCAGGGGAACAGCTGGCGGTGCTGAACCCCAATAACAGAGGAGGGACTGTTGGGACTGTGCGTACAGCACTACCAGGCAACAACTAGCGGTGTTGGAGCCCAGGGACAGGTGGAGGAGGAGGTGGAGGAGATAGGAGGGATTGCCACACACACAGCAGGGGAACAGCTGACGTTACTGAACCCCAATAACAGAGGAGGGACTGTTGGGACTGTGCGTACAGCACTACCAGGCAACAACTAGCGGTGTTGGAGCCCAGGGACAGGTGGAGGAGGAGGAGGTGGAGGAGGTAGGAGGGATTGCCACACACACAGCAGGGGAACAGCTCACATTACTGAACCCCAATAACAGAGGAGGGACTGTCGGGACTGTGCGTACAGCACTACCAGGCAACAACTAGCGGTGTTGGAGCCCAGGGACAGGTGGAGGAGGAGGAGGTGGAGGAGGTAGGAGGGATTGCCACACACACAGCAGGGGAACAGCTGACGTTACTGAACCCCAATAACAGAGGAGGGACTGTTGACTGTGCGTACAGCACTACCAGGCAACAACTAGCGGTGTTGGAGCCCAGGGACAGGTGGAGGAGGAGGTGGAGGAGATAGGAGGGATTGCCACACACACAGCAGGGGAACAGCTGACGTTACTGAACCCCAATAACAGAGGAGGGACTGTTGGGACTGTGCGTACAGCACTACCAGGCAACAACTAGCGGTGTTGGAGCCCAGGGACAGGTGGAGGAGGAGGTGGAGGAGGAGGTAGGAGGGATTGCCACACACACAGCAGGGGAACAGCTGACGTTACTGAACCCCAATAACAGAGGAGGGACTGTTGGGACTGTGCGTACAGCACTACCAGGCAACAACTAGCGGTGTTGGATCCCAGGGACAGGTGGAGGAGGAGGTGGAGGAGGAGATAGGAGGGATTGCCACACACACAGCAGGGGAACAGCTGATGTTACTGAACCCCAATAACAGAGGAGGGACTGTTGACTGTGTGTACAGCACTACCAGGCAACAACTAGCGGTGTTGGAGCCCAGGGACAGGTGGAGGAGGAGGTGGAGGAGATAGGAGGGATTGCCACACACACAGCAGGGGAACAGCTGACGTTACTGAACCCCAATAACAGAGGAGGGACTGTTGGGACTGTGCGTACAGCACTACCAGGCAACAACTAGCGGTGTTGGAGCCAAGGGACAGGTGGAGGAGGAGGAGGTGGAGGAGGTAGGAGGGATTGCCACACACACAGCAAGGGAACAGCTGACGTTACTGAACCCCAATAACAGAGGAGGGACTGTTGGGACTGTGCGTACAGCACTACCAGGCAACAACTAGCGGTGTTGGAGCCCAGGGACAGGTGGAGGAGGAGGTGCAGGAGGAGATAGGAGGGATTGCCACACACACAGCAGGGGAACATCTGACGTTACTGAACCCCAATAACAGAGGAGGGACTGTTGGGACTGTGCGTACAGCACTACCAGGCAACAACTAGCGGTGTTGGAGCCCAGGGACAGGTGGAGGAGGAGGAGGTGGAGGAGGTAGGAGGGATTGCCACACACACAGCAGGGGAACAGCTGACGTTACTGAACCCCAGTAACAGAGGAGCGACTGTTGGGACTGTGCGGACAGCACTTCTGGATGGCAACTAGCGGTGTTGGAGCCCAGGGACAGGTGGAAAAGCAGAGGAACACAATGTAGGCCGAAGCCTGAGAAAGTCGAAAGGGAACCTTTAACCCCCCCCCAAGGCGTTTGTAGCTGAAAGAGCCAGCTTGTGCAGCACAAAAGATGCAAAAGGAAAAGGTGGCTCTTTTCATCATGCTCTTTGCAAACACAGAACTAAACACTTATAAAATGTGTCCCCTGAAACCGTGAAACCGTCCCGGAGGTGGGACTTTCCTTCGTAATATGACGCAGCACAGCCGTCATTCCTCCCCCCCCCGGGCGCCGCGCCCCGGCTCCTCAGCGTAGTTTGATTCCGTCCCGGAGCCTGCGCTGTTATGTTATCCCTTGGCCAGGCACACTTAGCGCTGCCCATCTTCTGACATCATTTGGTGTCAGGCTGGCTGCGCCTGTGCGGCCGCGCTGGCCGAGAGCCCGCCTCGCAGTGTCTTCTGATTTTATCCCACTGGGGGCCTGGGATCCATGGCCATGCGCAGTGCATATCCTCGCCTCTCACTCCACTCCCTACGGCTTCTTAAGACTGTGCGGTGTCACGGCCGTGGCATGCTATTAGGGACCAGCTGACACCGAACAGTCTGAAGAAGCCATAGGGAGATGAGTGAGAGGTGGAGGTTCAGATATGCACTGCGCATGTCCATGGATCCCAGGCCCCCAGTGGGATGAAATCAGAAGACACTGCGAGGCGGGCTCTCGGCCAGCGCGGCCGCACAGGCGCAGCCATCCTGACACCAAATGATGCCAGAAGACGGGCAGCGCTAAGTGTGCCTGGCCACGGGATAACATAACAGCGCAGGCTCCGGGACGGAATCAAACAACGCTGAGGAGCCGGGGCGCGGCGCTGGGGGGGGAGGAATGACGGCTGTGCTGCGTCATATTACGAAGGAAAGTCCCACCTCCGGGACGGTTTTACGGTATCAGTGGACACATTTTATAAGTGTTAAGTTCTGCGTGTGCAAGGAGCTAAACCAAAATAGCTACCTTTTCCTTGTGCAGCATTACTGCTGCACAAGGAGGCTCTTTCAGTAACAAACGCCTTGGGGGGGGGGGGACAGATTCCCTTACATTTCAGTTGTTGTGTCAGCGTGGCGGTCGCATGACACATTGCCGGCTACACAGCTGGGGATCAGCTGACGTTACTGAAACCCAATAACACTGGGTCGTATGTTTTGACTGTGCAGACGGCACTTCTGAGCCTTAACTGGCGGTGTTGGAGCCCAGGAATTTAAGTTCAGGTGGTAGAAAGATGAACACAACAGGAGACCTGGATAACGTATACAGTGACCTAATTATTTAATCAGGAGGAGGAGTGGCAAATTCCTGCGAGATCCAGGCCTTGTTCATTTTCAGGAAAGTAAGCCGGTCAACGTTATCGGAGGATAGTCGCATGCGACGGTCAGTTAGTACACCACCTGCAGCACTAAAGACACGTTCCGATAATACACTGGCCGCAGGGCAAGACAGCACCTCCAATGCATACTGGCTTAGCTCTGGCCATGTATCCAGCTTTGAGACCCAAAACTTGAAAGGGGAAGAGCCGTCTGGGAGTACAGCAAGAGGGCAAGACATGTAGTCTGTCACCATCTGACGGAACCGTTGCCTCCTGCTGACTGGAGCCGTCTGTGATGGTGTAGACTTTTGTGGGGGGCACAGAAAACTGTGCCACAGTTGGGCCATACTGGTCTTGCCTTGGGCAGAGGCACTGCTTCTGCTCCCTCTTTGTGCAGAGCCTCCACCACTGCCTGGACGCACTGAGATGCTTTGGAATGCACTAGCAGCACTTCTCTCAGTTGGAATGGAGAAGATGATGGAATTGACCAGTGTGTCTTGGTACTCCCGCATTTTTCGCTCCCGGTTCAACGGTGTGATGAGGCTTTCTACGTTGTCCCGGTAGCGAGGATCGAGGAGGGTGAACACCCAATAATCAGACATGTTGAGAATGTGGGCGATGCGGCGGTCGTTTCTCAGGCACTGCAGCATGTAATCCACCATGTGCTGCAGACTGCCAACTGCCCAAGAAGCGCTGTCCCCTGCTGGAGGCGTGATATCTGCCCGCTCGTCATCACCCCACCCTCGCTGTACACACTGAGTACTGGACAATTCGGTAACTCCCTCCTCTGGACGGATGTCTTCCTCCTCCATTGACTCCTCCTCATCCTCCTCACAAACTGTCCCCTGCCTACGCGTTTGTGAGGAACCACGTGGCGCTGACTGTCCAGAAGATGATGGAAATGCTGAATCCTCATCCTCCACCTCTTCCACAACATCATCCCTTAGCGCTTGCAGTGATTTTTCAAGCAGGCAGATAAGGGGGACAGTCATGCTGACTAGTGCATCATCTGCACTCGCCATCCGCGTGGAATAATCAAAGGGACGCAAAACCTGGCAGACGTCATTCATAGTGGCCCACTCTGTGGTTGTGAAGTCTGTACGGCGCTGACTGCGACTTCTTTGCGCCTGAAGCAGCTGGTACTCCATTACAGCTTGCTGCTGCTCACACAACCGCTCCAACATATGTAACGTGGAATTCCACCTGGTAGGTAGGTCACATATGATGCGATGTTCCGGCAGGCGGTGTCGGCGCTGCAGAGCCGCAATGCGCGCTTTTGCCGTGCTGGAACGCCGCAAGTGAGCACACTCTAGGCGGACCTTGTGCAGCAGTGCATCAAGATCCGGATAGTCCCTCAAAAAGCTCTGCACGACCAAATTGAGCACATGTGCCAGACATGGGATGTGAGTGAGGTTGCCGAGGCCCAGAGCTGCCACCAGATTTCGGCCATTATCACACACTACCATGCCTGGCTGGAGATTCGCTGGCACAAACCACACATCGCTCTCCTGCTTGATGGCATTCCAGAGCTCCTGCGCTGTGTGGCTACGATTCCCCAAAAAAATTAATTTCAAGACGGCCTGTTGACGTTTGGCCACGGCTGTGCTCATGTCGGTCGTAACAGGTACACGTTCATCACGGGTCCATGTGGAGGTGGACTGTGACGGCTCCTGCAGCGATGATTCTGAGGAACTGGTGTAAGAGGAGTCGTCAATGCGTACAGAATGGATTCCTGCAATCCTTGGAGTGGGCAGGACACGTCCTGCGCCACTCGCACGGTCTGTACCCGGCTCAACGACATTAACCCAATGGGCAGTGAGGGAAAGGTATTGCCCCTGTCCATGTTGACTGGTCCACGCATCGGTGGTGAGGTGGACCTTGCTACTGACGGCGTTCAGTAGCGCGTGTTTTATGTGTCCCTCCACATGCTTGTGCAGGGCAGGGACGGCTTGCCTGCTGAAGTAAAAGCGGCTGGGCACATTGTACTGTGGGACTGCCAATGACATCAAGTCACGGAAGCTGTCAGTCTCCACCAGCCTGAATGACAGCATTTCCAGTGACAGAAGTTTGGCAATGCCTGCAGTCAGAGCCTGTGCTCGTGGGTGGTTTGACGAGAAAGGCCGCCTTTTCTCCCATGCCTGTACTACCGATGGCTGTAGACTGGGCTGGGAGTGTGTGGATGACTGGGAAAGTGGTGCTGCGGGTGGAATTACAGCGGGTCTCTGGACAACAGGGCCAGAGGTTCTTCCACGGCGATCCTGGGAGGAAGCCGAACCAGCTGCGTGTGAGCTAGAGGAAGAGGCAACACGAGCTGAAGAGGTGGTAGCTGCCGCTGTTGGTTGGCCTAGCTCTTCAGTGTGTTTTTCTAACTCCGCCGGGTGCCTGTTGCGCACATGTTTCCACATGTTGGAGGTATTGAGGTTGCTGACATTTCGACCTCTTTTGACTTTTTGATGACACACCTTGCATCTGACATAGCAAATGTCATCTGCAACTGTGTCAAAAAAGGACCAGGCACTGCAAGTCTTGGGAGCGCCCTTTTTGGCTTTTGGAAGAGACATGCTCCTAATGGGTGCCAAAGCGGAGGCTGCAGGATCCGCAGTCTTCCCCCTCCCTCTCCCTCTTTGGGCCGTACGGGGAATCTCTTCCTCAGAGCTGCTCCCACCACCTTCCTGTCCCTCACGCCAAGATGGGTCAAGGACCTCATCATCTACACTACCCTCTGCCCCCAACTGCTCCTCCTGGGTAGTCTCAGCAGCAGAGCACGCACCAGTAAGTGGCACCTGAGTGTCATCATCAGCTGATGCGGCCTGCGATGTGGTGACCGGAGCCACTGGCCCACCCGCCTCTTCAGAGGAAGAGAGAAAAAGCTGTTGGGCATCACTGCACCCTGCCTCTTCTTCCATTTCTGCAATGCTGCTTGGCTGGCCCCCTGTTTCCAAGCCAAGAGATTCAGAGAACAGAAGTAGAGACGGCTCATGTCCTGGGCTCTCTGTCTGCCTGGGCAATTTGGCAGGTGGTGAAGAGACAGATGGCTGCTCTCCAGTGCTCTGTGTCTGAGAGGATGTGGCACTAATTGAAGTTGATGCATTAGCTGCCATCCATCCGACAACGGCTTCAATTTGTTCTTCATGCAGCAGCGGTGTACGGCGCTCTGACACAAAGCTGCGCATGAATGACTGTTGCCTGGTGAAAGTGGGTGCTGATGAGTCACCGGTGCCCGCAGCAGGCACCGAATCCCCACGTCCCCTCCCTGCTCCGCGCCCACGCCCACGCCCACGTGCCTTACTCACTGCCTTCTTCATCTTGGTTGACTGATAAAGATAAGCAGAAAAGTACTAACGGCTTTGTGTGCTTATTCCTGAGCAACTCCTCCTAACAGGTATAAGAAACACTAATTTTCTAAAGTGTGGACTAGACTTTAATATGAGCTAATGTGGCCTACACAAATGTAAAGTGGTGTAACTGGTGTGTTTGGTGAACTTTATTATTTATTTATTTTTTGGGGGCTGAACTGACAACGGATAGAGCTGCAGTCACACGGAGACCGTGCAGACAGACGTAAACGGCGCTGCAAGGCCCAAAAACCCTCCTCTACGTTATCCTATGTAGTGTTTTTCCACAAGTTAGCTGGAGACGGGTGGAAAGACACTAATAGGAATTTTTTGAAAAAATGTGCAGCAGCCTGCACTACTTAAAACAAAATGAAAATTGATTTGGCGGTATGACGCAGTGAACAACCCTGAGCTGGAGACAACCAGGCTATGGCTGCTCACAGACTACAGGGCGAGCTGCAGTCACACGGAGACCGTGCAGACAGCCGTAAACGGCGCTGCAAGGCCCAAAAACCCTCCTCTACGTTATCCTATGTAGTGTTTTTCCACAAATTAGCTGGAGACGGGTGGAAAGACACTAATAGGAATTTTTGGAAAAAATGTGCAGCAGCCTGCACTACTTAAAACAAAATGAAAATTGATTTGGCGGTATGACGCAGTGAACAACCCTGAGCTGGAGACAACCAGGCTATGGCTGCTCACAGACTACAGGGCGAGCTGCAATCACACGGAGACCGTGCAGACAGCCGTAAACGGCGCTGCAAGGCCCAAAAACCCTCCTCTACGTTATCCTATGTAGTGTTTTTCCACAAATTAGCTGGAGACGGGTGGAAAGACACTAATAGGATTTTTTTGAATAAATTAGCAGCAGACTACACTACTTGAAAAAAAAAAAAAAAAAGAACAGTATGAGGCAATGAACCACCCTCCCTGAACTGAATACAACCAGCTATGGATGGCCTATGTGGCTGCACTCAGACTAGAGAGTGGGCTGCACTCACACACACACACACACAGACCTTGCAGATCGCTGTGAAAACAGCGCTACAAGGCAAAAGCAAGGTGAATAGTAGGTGAACACAGCGGTTGCTAAATTAGCCTTTGGAAAGCACAAAGAAGCAAATCGCTATCTCTAAACTGTCCCTCAGTCAGCAAACAGCGTCCTGTCACTAACTGAATTCACAGCAGAGTGATCGCAAAATGGCGCCAGCGACTTTTAAACTGCATCATGACATCATTTCAGCAGCCAATCACAGCCTTGCCAGTAGTTTCATGCCCTCCATGCTAAACAGGATGTGCCCACACTTGGAATCATTCTCATTGGCTGAATTTCTGCATTTTGAATCTTGGAACTTCCGATTCCGGTATCCGATACGCGGCAAGTATCGGAATCCCGGTATCGGAATTCCGATACCGCAAGTATCGGCCGATACCCGATACTTGCGGTATCGGAATGCTCAACACTAGTAGCCAGTTGTTCGGAAGAATATCTCTGGGAAAGTACTGAGCCAGCGCCAATGGCTGAGGCATCTACTTTTAAAATGAAGGGCTTATTGACCTCAGGTCGATGGAGTACAGGAGCAGAAGCAAAGGCTTGTTTTTGAGTGAAAAGCATCTTCAGCTTCCGAAGACCAAACGTCAGGGTTGGATCCTTTATGAGTCAAGGCTAAAATTGAGGTGACCAGAGAGGAAAAATGTGGGATAAACTGACGATAATAATTTGCGAATCTGAGAAAGCGTTGAATTGCATTTACTCCCAGCAGACACTTTATCCGGGTCCATCCGCAAACCAGAATCAGAAATGATATAGCCACTTGTTCAAAAACGCACTTTTCGAGTTTGGCGTAAAGATGGTTTTGTCTTAGTCGAGACAGGACTTGGCGGACGTGTCTTCTGTGGGAAGCTAGATCTGAAGAAAACACAAGAATGTCGTCCAAATATACCACCACACTGGAGTAGAGTAAATCCTGGAAAACATAATTCACAAACTCTTGAAACACCGCTGGAGCATTACACAGGCCAAAAGCCATGACTAAATATTCATAGTGGCCATCTCTGGTGTTGAAGGCGGTTTTCCATTCGTCACCAGAGCGAATACGGATGAGGTTGTAGGCTCCATGAAGATCCAGTTTTGTAAAAATACGTTCTCCGCTAAGACAATCAAACAACTCAGGAATGAGTGGAAGTGGATTCTTGTTCTTGATTGTGAGATTATTGAGACCTCAGTAGTCTATACAAGGACGGAGGGTTCCATCCTTCTTCATAACAAAGAAAAAACCTGCGCCTGCTGGAGAGGAGGATTTGCGGATAAAGCCTTTAGCTAGATTCTCCTGAACATATTCAGTCATGGCTTGTGTCTCGGTTGGAGACAATGGGTAGATTCGACCTCGAGGCGGAGTAGAGCCTGGAACAAGATCGATTGGGCAGTTGTATGATCGATGCGGAGGCAAGGTCTTTGCTTCTCTCTTATTGAAGACATCCAAAAAAGCCTGATATGAGAAAGGTAAATTTGAGGACTCAGAAATAGGATGAGAAGGTTTTCTTGGCTGAACCGGAAGAAGACAGTTCTTCCGATAGAAGAGACCCCAACGCAGGATTTCACCAAGACCGCCAGTCAAGAGTAGGCTCATGGATCCTCAACCAAGGAAGACCAAGCAAAATAGTATGGGACAAGGAAGGCAGCACATAGAAGGCGATCTTTTCCCGGTGCAGAATTCCAATTTGAAGCTCCAGTTCTTCGGTAACCAAAGTAACGGACTCCCGCAGAGGTTGACCGTCGACCGATGCAATCTGTCGAGGAGTCTCCAGGGATCTGACCGGAATCCGCAATCTCCTAACAGCCTCGAAATGGATGAAATTCCCAGCGGCCCCAGAATCTATACAGGCAAAATCAGAAAAACGCTTATCACCCAAATGCAAAAGAACAGAAAGAGTAAGGAGTTGAGAGGGTTAAGAGATACCTAGGGAGACCTCTCTTACCTACCCTAGGTGGAGGCGTTTCCCGGCCTGACTGGACAAGAACTCAAAAGATGTGATGCACTGCCACAATAGAAACAAAGACCTTGGGTTAGCCTTTCCTTCCGACGCTGTTCTACAGGCTTTAGGCGATCCACCTGCATAGGTTCCAGAGCAGTACTAGCAGAAGTCAAATCTGAATGAGGACGGGAAGAACTAAGAATAGCCGGAAGAAGACGAGGAGACCTTCTCTCTCTAGCGGATTCCCGAGAACGTTTTTGAAAACGTAAATCGATGTGGGTAGCCAAAGAAATAAGGTCCTCCAGGGAGCTCGGAGTATCAAGACCCGCTAACTCGTCCTTGATCCAAGGAGAAAGCCCCCGCGAGAAAGCTCCCACCAAGCCTCATTATTCCATCCTAATTCGGATGAAAGAGTGCGAAACCGGATGGTGTATTGACCCACCGAAAGCGTACCTTGATGGAGGTTAAAAAGAGACTCAGTGGTAGAGGCTAAACGACCCGGTTCATCAAATACCTTATATCAAGGAAGATGGAAAGTTGAGAAACAAGAGGATCATCCCGCACCCAGAGAGGTTTAACCCACGCCAAAGCCTCACCCTCCAGGTGTGAGATTACAAAAGCTACCTTAGCACGATCAGTGGGATGCTGCAAGGGAAGTAACTCAAAGTGGAGCTGGCATTGATTTAAAAACCCTCTACACAATTTGGGATCCCCACTATTATGAGGAGGTTTAGCCAGATGAGGAGGTGGGTGATGGACTGAGGCAGGAGAGGAAATGGGAGCAGAAGCCTGAAGAGCACGAAGGCGGTCATCCACTGAAGCCATAAAATTAAGTATATGGGCTTGGGTGTCTCGCTGTTGAGCTAGCTCCTGTTGGAGAGTTGCCAGCTGCAAAGCACTACCGGGATCAGAAGCCTGTAGCACCAAGAGCCGGGACTCCATGGACTTCAAAAAGGACATAATCCTGGACTGGTCCTCCAGTAGGAACAATAACTCCTTCAGAGTTGGAGTTGAGGTACCAGCGGGGTCCATGGCCTGTCTGTACTGTGAGATACTTATAACTCCTAGAGTGAACTTGCAGATCCACGGCAACGAACCTCCCACGGGTGAGCTAGCCAGATAGACCACCTCCTATACAGGGAGCGTTAAGGGCAGGCCCGAGGGAGACTATTGCCACGAAAGCTGGCACCTGGGGACAAGCAGTAGGAGATCCCAGAGAAAGGAGTGATGGGTAACAGACTAGGGGTAACAGGACGCAGGGCGGATTGGTATGCTAGAGACACGAGAAAAACAGGAGAAGCAGGGAGGAAAGCGATAATGTGGTAGGAAGATGACACTAGACATAGAAGGGATGGAGTGGTAACAGGATGTACTGAGCAGGATGGCGAGGCAAGGAAAGCTAGGAACGGTGGGGAAGCTAGGTTGGCTGGGCTGAAAGAGACACAGGGTGACCGAGCAGAGACAAAGGAGGACGTGGGTCGAAAGAGCACAAATGACAGACAGGCAAGAGATAGAGGAAGGAGTAACCTTAAATACCAGACGTGCAAGGGGACTTCCAGGTCAGGATCGAGGAGTGGAGGCACGGAGCGCCCGTAAAACAAAAGGAGGAAGTGCGAGTGCGCAAGCGCACCCGACGTGAACCAGGAAGAAGTGGGTACTCAGGAAGAGGGAGAACGCGAGGCTGTAGGGAGAGTGCGACGGAGCCGGTGAGTATATCGGCGAGTGGAGACAGAAGCACCAGGCACGGCAGCAGGTACAGCGGACGTGACAGATAATAGATAGATAGATAGATAGATAGATAGATAGATAGATAGATAGATAGAAGACAGATAATAGATAGATGATTGATTGATAGATAAATGATTGATAGATAGATAGATAGATAGATAGATAGATAGATAGATAGATAGATAGATAGATAGATAATAGATATACAATAGATAAATGATAGATATATAGATAATTAATAGACAGGTAATAGATAGCTAGATAGAAGATAGATAGATGATAGATAGATAGATAGATAGATAGATAGATAGATAGATAGATAAAAGAGCATGAGAAATAAAATTGGTAATGTGATAATAGAGAATATTTATCATCTGTGCCTATAAACAACCCCAGGATAGTAGCACAATATTTGAGGGGCTTCCTTCAGCAGGGTCTTGCCTTTCAGGTCTGGCTCGGGGTGACGATGACTTGTTTACTGGTTTTGTTTTCAAAGAGGAATGAAAACATCAGATCGTTCCAGGAATCTGAGAATTAGCCGCATTTTGGAAGGATATCTTGTGGTATCAAGGGAGGAGGATTTAAGAACAAACGGAAGAAAGGTCAGAGGTTGGGTCATACAGCGAGGCAAGAAAACATTGGGTTAAGGAGGGACTATATTTATCTGGGGGGAGAAGACAGACATGTTACCTTTCGTCATCCTTGGTGGGCACTACAGGAAACTAAAGAGGCAAATCATGTCATGAGAACATATACAGTACACGGCTCCGGCGCCGCCGGCTTCACGTGTTCTCAGCTAGAGATGATGACTGTTATCAGACTTGTGTCAGGTTGGACCTGGAGTTCCATGATGTCTGTGCAGAGAGACCGTCATATAACATTATATGGAAAAAATCAATAGTATATATTAACATAAGCAACTTTGTCATATATCTTATCAGAGAAATCCACTTCTGTCTCCTCCTGGACTGATCTTTTTGGCAACTCATGGGTAAAATCTGTAAAATTGTTATTCAGTGAAGACAGATCTTCCAGGTAGGAGATGACAGTTGGTGCTCATGCAATTCTATGGAGAGCGGAGGAGGATGCAGGCGTTACAGCAGACACAGACATTCTGCTGCAGGTTCTCCTGACACCACAGTTATATTTCACCATAGAACTTTATGAGCACCAACTGTCATCTATCTCAGTAATCGGAGAATCATTGAATGCTGATTTTCTCCATGAATTGAGAATGTTGAGAATGAACGCTCAGTCCTGGGGGAGAAAGAAGCACATTGCTCTGATGAGATACATTACGACAATACTTATTTTCCCATGTATTATTGTACTGTACTACTGCAATGGAATTGTACATGATAACATAAAACAGCAGCCAACTGCAGCTCAGCTTTAATTACTTCAATGGAATGGAGCTGCAGTACCGGACATAACCAGTGGACAGGTGTGGCACTATTCCTTAAAATGCACTCACAGTTTTCTAATGCTGAATAATCCTTTTTAACCCAGACACATCAGTATATTTTCTTAAATAAACTGTTGATTTCTGGTCATGCGTTTCACGGGGTTTAAGTCGACACTTTGACCAAAGCCAATTAAAATGAATATTTTATTTATTTAAAATGAGAATGAGATTTGAATCACTGTGTTGTTTTATAACTCAAGGCAATAAAATTTAAAGGGAATCTGTCGGCAGGTTTTTTGCCACCAAATGTTAGAGCAGCATAATGTAGTGACAGAGACCCTGATTCCAGCGATGTGTCACTTACTGGGCTGCTTTCCGCAGTATTGATAAAATCACAGTGTTTTTCAGCAGGAGATTTTCCCTAGAGGACTAGTAAACCTGCTGCCAGGTAGTCCTCCGCATATATGAGTTCTGTATAGCCCCGCCCCCACCACTGATTGGCAGCTTTCTGCCTTTGCACAGAGCTCAACATTTAGAGAACTGGTAGATCTGCAGCAGAGTAAACAGTGATTATTTCAAAGCTGCAGCAAGCATCTCAGTGAGTGATACATTGCTGGAATCAGGGTCTCTGTCCCTATATCATGCTGCTTCATATGGGTTAGCAGGGAACCCGGTGAGAGATTCCTTTTAAGGCTGTTTTCACTCTTCCAGCATCCACAGTCTTAATATGGTCCACAATTTCTGGCCTGGACACTTCTATTCCCAACTCAGCTGCCTCATATACGGCCATGTTTAGCTTAGTCAGGAGATCCACGGCCGGTCAGGACATTGCGGTCCATACTCGGACTGTGAATGTCACTAGTGTGAGACCTGCCTGTTAGGCCCTGACGCAGCACTATCACCCCACCATGCTGCCATCACCATCTTGGATTGGATTAATTCTCTCTATGCAGATATTTGCCTTGTGCTCGACAATATATCTCTAGTGCAAACGCAAAGAAATGAGGACGAACATAAGTTGCTATAAGTGCAATGTGTAGGAGCTTGTTCACACTGCGGCCATTTAACAAAAACCTAAGACAAAAGCAAAATGTGCACATACCCTGCAGTAAGGAAATACGTAAATAGTAATAGTACATGGAAATGACATAGGGGACACTGTTTTGATTTAAAAAAAAAATGTAAACGCCATTCCACCATGACAAGGTGTCCTATCGTCCATTATTAAAGCCTCGCCCTGTGTTAGCCGGCCTCAGTACAGCTGGGGGCAGAGCAGGACCCCGGCCCAATGGTTCCTGCCCATGGAAAGCTATACAGGGGAAATGGCTTGTGTTGGGCACCAATGCAAAATTTTATATAGGGCTTTCATGCTGTATATATGGGCTTCATACTGCTCATACTGTATATAAGGGGCTGTGTAGGGGCTCTTACTGCATATAGGGGCTCATACTGTATATAGGTGCTGTGTGGGGGCTCATACTGTATATAGGGGGCTTATACTGTATATAAGTGATGCGTGGGGGCTCATACTGTATATAGGGGGCTTATACTGTATATAGGTGATGTGTGGGGGCTCATACTGTATATAGGGACTGTGTGTGGGCTCTTACTGGATATAGAGGGTGCTGTTTGGGGAATCATAATGTATAAAGGGGGCTGTGTGTATGGACTCATCTATATATATAATTGTCTAAGGGTTTTTCTGTCTGTCTGTCCATCCTGGAAATCCCGCGTCTCTGATTGGTCGAGGCCGCCTGGGCCTTGACCAATCAGCAATGGGCACAGTATCGACGTAGATGTCATAATGGAAATCCCGCGTCTCTGATTGGTCGAGGCCGCCTGGGCCTTGACCAATCAGTGACGGGCACAGTATCGACGTAGATGTCGTAATGGTTGCCATGGCGATGATGATGTCATAAAGGTTGCCTCGACCAATCAGCGACAGGCACAGTCTGCTGCGAATTCTGGAATCATCATTGTCCATATACTACGGGGACATGCATATTCTAGAACACCCGATGCGTTAGAATCGGGCCACAATCTAGCCTTCTGTCTGTCACGGATATTCATTGGTCGTGGCCTCTGTCTGTCATGGAATCCAAGTCGCTGATTGGTCTCGCCAGCTGCCTGTCATGGCTGCTGCGACCAATCAGCGATGGCCACAGTCCGATTAGTCCCTCCCTACTCCACTGCAGTCAGTGCCCGGCGCCCGCTCCATACTCCTCGCAGTCACCGCTCACACAGGGTTAATGCCAGCAGTAACGGACCGCGTTATGCCGCGGGTAACTCACTCCATTACCGACGCTATTAACCCTGTGTAACCAAGTTTTTACTATTGATGCTGTCTATGCAGCGTCAATAGTAAAAAGATCTAATGTTAAAAATAATTTAAAAAATACAAAATCATTATATACTCACCTTCCACTGCCTTTCCCGCTTCTCGCGACACTCCGGTCACCGCTCCATGCAAGCGGCAGGTTCCTGTTGTGAATTTGGATTCTGGGCTCCCCCGGTGGCTACTGGTGGAATTGGACTGGTGTCTTCATCTTCTCTGTTCACCTGTTTCCATCAAGATGTGGGAGTCGCTATGTGACCTTGCTGCTCTGTTAGTTGCTTGCCGGTCAACAATGTTATCAGAAGCCTCTCTGTGCTTGTTCCTGCTCCTAGACAACTACTAGATAAGTTGGACTCTTGTCCATGTTTGTTTTTGCATTTTGTTCCAGTTCACAGCTGTAGTTTCGTTACTGTGTCTGGAAAGCTCTTGTGAACGGGAATTGCCACTCTGGTGTTATGAGTTAATGCCAGAGTTTTAAAGTAATTTCTGGATGGTGTTTTTTGATAGGGTTTTCAGCTGACCATGAAAGTGTCCTTTCTGTCTTCTGCTATGTAGTAAGTGGACCTCAAATTTGCTAAACCTATTTTCATACTACGTTTGTTATTTCATCTCAACTCACCGCCAATACATGTGGGGGGCCTCTGTCTCCTTTCGGGGTATTTCTCTAGAGGTGAGCTAGGACTAATATTTTCCTCTGCTAGCTTTATTTAGTCCTCCGGCTGGGCTGGGCATCTAGAATCAACGTAGGCATGCTACCCGGCCACTGCTAGTTGTGCGTTAGGTTTAGTTCATGGTCAGCTCAGTTCCCATCTTCCAAGAGCTAGTTCCTATATATGCTTATGCTATGTTCTCTTGCCATTGAGATCATGACAGTTTGACCGGCCCGCAAAGTGTTAATTGTTTGGGCTGAAGCAGGAGAAAAAGAAGTGTTGAAGGGAAATTTTTTTTTTTTTCCCCTCAGAGTTTGGCTGCCTAGCCCTTAATTGCTGTCTAGCTGCTTCTTACCTCCTCTTAACCCTTGAATGGCTCTGTGTCCACCTGTTTGTAATGGATCTTCAGAGTGTAACTGCAGGTTTGAATAATCTCGCCACGAAGGTACAAAATTTGCAAGATTTTGTTTGTCATGCACCTGTATCTGAGCCGAGAATTCCTTTGCCGGAATTTTTCTCGGGGAATAGATCCGGGTTTCAGAATTTTCGAAATAATTGCAAATTATTTTTGTCTCTGAAATCTCGCTCTGCCGGAGACCCTGCACAGCAGGTCAGGATTGTGATTTCCTTGCTCCGGGGCGACCCTCAAGACTGGGCTTTTTCATTGACACCAGGGGATCCTGCGTTGCTCAATGTGGATGCGTTTTTTCTGGCCTTGGGGTTGCTTTATGACGAACCTCATTTGGAGCTTCAGGCAGAAAAAACTTTGATGTCCCTATCTCAGGGGCAAGATGAAGCGGAAATTTACTGCCAAAGATTCCGTAAATGGTCTGTGCTTACTCAGTGGAATGAGTGCGCCCTGGCGGCGACTTTCAGAGAGGGTCTCTCTGATGCCATTAAGGATGTTATGGTGGGGTTCCCTGTGCCTGCGGGTCTGAATGAGTCCATGACAATGGCTATTCAGATCGATAGGCGTTTGCGGGAGCGCAAACCAGTGCACCATCTGGCGGTGTCCACTGAGAAGTCGCCAGAGAGTATGCAGTGTGATAGAATTCTGTCCCGAAGCGAGCGGCAGAATTTTAGACGGAAAAATGGGTTGTGTTTCTATTGTGGTGATTCTACTCATGTTATATCAGCATGCTCTAAGCGCACTAAAAAGCTTGGTAAATCTGTTTCCATTTGCACCTTACCGTCTAAATTTATTCTATCTGTGACCCTGATTTGCTCTTTGTCATCTATTACCACGGACGCCTATGTCGACTCTGGCGCCGCTTTGAGTCTTATGGATTGGTCCTTGGCCAAACGCTGTGGGTATGATTTAGAGCCTTTGGAGACTTCTATTCCTCTGAAGGGGATTGACTCCACCCCATTGGCTAATAATAAACCACAATACTGGACACAAGTAACTATGCGTATTAATCTGGATCACCAGGAGATTATTCGCTTTCTGGTGCTGTATAATCTACATGATGATTTGGTGCTAGGATTGCCTTGGCTGCAATCTCACAACCCAGTCCTCGACTGGAGAGCTATGTCTGTGTTGAGCTGGGGATGTAAGGGGGCTCATGGGGATGTACCTGTGGTTTCCATTTCATCATCCATTCCCTCTGAAATTCCTGAGTTCCTGTCTGACTATCGTGACGTCTTTGAAGAATCCAAGCTTGGTTCGTTACCTCCGCACCGAGAGTGCGATTGTGCCATAGATTTAATCCCGGGTAGTAAATACCCAAAGGGTCGTTTATTTAATCTGTCTGTGCCTGAACATGCTGCTATGCGAGAATATATAAAGGAGTCCTTGGAAAAGGGACATATTCGTCCATCGTCATCTCCCTTAGGAGCCGGTTTTTTCTTTGTGTCAAAAAAAGACGGCTCTTTGAGACCATGTATTGATTATCGGCTTTTGAATAAAATCACTGTTAAATATCAATACCCATTGCCGTTGCTGACTGATTTGTTTGCTCGCATAAAGGGGGCCAAGTGGTTCTCTAAGATTGACCTTCGTGGGGCGTATAATTTGGTGCGAATCAGGCAGGGGGATGAGTGGAAAACCGCATTTAATACGCCCGAGGGCCACTTTGAGTATTTAGTGATGCCTTTTGGTCTTTCTAATGCTCCGTCAGTTTTCCAGTCCTTTATGCATGATATTTTTCGCGATTATTTGGATAAATTTATGATTGTGTATCTGGATGATATTCTGATTTTTTCGGATGACTGGGACTCTCATGTCCAGCAAGTCAGGAGGGTTTTTCAGGTTTTGCGGTCTAATTCTTTGTGTGTGAAGGGTTCTAAGTGTGTTTTTGGGGTACAGAGGATTTCCTTTTTGGGATATATTTTTTCCCCCTCTTCCATTGAAATGGATCCTGTCAAGGTTCAAGCTATTTGTGATTGGACGCAGCCCTCTTCTCTTAAGAGTCTTCAGAAATTTTTGGGCTTTGCTAACTTTTATCGTCGATTTATTGCTGGTTTTTCGGATATTGCTAAGCCATTGACCGATTTGACTAAGAAGGGTGCTGATGTTGCTGATTGGTCCCCTGATGCTGTGGAGGCCTTTCGGGAGCTTAAGCGCCGTTTTTCCTCTGCCCCTGTGTTGCGTCAGCCTGATGTTGCTCTACCTTTTCAGGTTGAGGTCGACGCTTCTGAGATCGGAGCTGGGGCAGTGTTGTCGCAGAAAAGTTCTGACTGCTCCGTGATGAGGCCTTGTGCCTTCTTTTCCCGTAAATTTTCGCCCGCTGAGCGGAATTATGATGTTGGGAATCGGGAGCTTTTGGCCATGAAGTGGGCTTTTGAGGAGTGGCGCCATTGGCTCGAGGGGGCCAGACATCAGGTGGTGGTATTGACTGACCACAAAAATTTGATTTATCTTGAGACCGCCAGGCGCCTGAATCCTAGACAGGCGCGCTGGTCATTATTTTTCTCTCGGTTTAATTTTGTGGTGTCATACCTACCGGGTTCTAAGAATGTTAAGGCGGATGCCCTTTCTAGGAGTTTTGAGCCTGACTCGCCTGGTAACTCTGAGCCCACAGGTATCCTTAAGGATGGAGTGGTATTGTCAGCCGTTTCTCCAGACCTGCGGCGGGCCTTGCAGGAGTTTCAGGCGGAGAGACCTGATCGTTGCCCACCTGATAAACTGTTTGTTCCTGATGATTGGACCAGTAGAGTCATCTCTGAGGTTCATTCTTCTGCGTTGGCAGGTCATCCTGGCATTTTTGGTACCAGGGATTTGGTGGCAAGGTCCTTCTGGTGGCCTTCCCTGTCACGAGATGTGCGAGGCTTTGTGCAGTCTTGTGACGTTTGTGCTCGGGCCAAGCCTTGTTGTTCTCGGGCTAGTGGATTATTGTTGCCCTTGCCTATTCCTAAGAGGCCTTGGACGCACATCTCGATGGATTTTATTTCAGATCTGCCTGTTTCTCAGAAGATGTCTGTCATCTGGGTGGTGTGTGACCGTTTTTCTAAGATGGTCCATTTGGTTCCTCTGCCCAAGTTACCTTCTTCTTCCGAGTTGGTTCCTCTGTTTTTTCAAAATGTTGTTCGTTTGCATGGTATTCCTGAGAATATCGTTTCTGACAGAGGGACCCAATTCGTGTCTAGATTTTGGCGGGCATTCTGTGCTAGGATGGGCATAGATTTATCTTTTTCGTCCGCTTTCCATCCTCAGACGAATGGCCAGACCGAGCGGATTAATCAGACCCTGGAGACATATCTGAGGTGTTTTGTGTCTGCTGACCAGGATGATTGGGTTGCTTTTTTGCCATTGGCGGAGTTCGCTCTCAATAATCGGGCCAGCTCTGCCACTTTGGTGTCCCCGTTTTTCTGTAATTCGGGGTTTCATCCTCGATTTTCCTCTGGTCAGGTGGAATCTTCGGATTGTCCTGGAGTGGATGCTCTGGTGGAGAGATTGCATCAGATCTGGGGGCAGGTGGTGGACAATTTGAGGTTGTCCCAGGAGAAGACTCAGCTTTTTGCCAACCGCCACCGTCGTGTTGGTCCTCGGCTTTCTGTTGGGGATTTGGTGTGGTTGTCTTCTCGTTTTGTCCCTATGAGGGTCTCTTCTCCTAAGTTTAAGCCTCGGTTTATCGGCCCGTATAAGATATTGGAGATTCTTAACCCTGTTTCCTTCCGTTTGGACCTCCCTGCATCCTTTTCTATTCATAACGTTTTTCATCGGTCATTATTGCGCAGGTATGAGGTACCGGTTGTGCCTTCCGTTGAGCCTCCTGCTCCGGTGTTGGTTGAGGGTGAGTTGGAGTACGTTGTGGAGAAAATCTTGGACTCTCGTGTTTCCAGACGGAGACTCCAGTATCTGGTCAAGTGGAAGGGATACGGCCAGGAGGATAATTCTTGGGTGAATGCATCTGATGTTCATGCCTCCGATCTGGTTCGTGCCTTTCATAGGGCCCATCCTGATCGCCCTGGTGGTTCTGGTGAGGGTTCGGTGCCCCCTCCTTGAGGGGGGGGTACTGTTGTGAATTTGGATTCTGGGCTCCCCCGGTGGCTACTGGTGGAATTGGACTGGTGTCTTCATCTTCTCTGTTCACCTGTTTCCATCAAGATGTGGGAGTCGCTATGTGACCTTGCTGCTCTGTTAGTTGCTTGCCGGTCAACAATGTTATCAGAAGCCTCTCTGTGCTTGTTCCTGCTCCTAGACAACTACTAGATAAGTTGGACTCTTGTCCATGTTTGTTTTTGCATTTTGTTCCAGTTCACAGCTGTAGTTTCGTTACTGTGTCTGGAAAGCTCTTGTGAACGGGAATTGCCACTCTGGTGTTATGAGTTAATGCCAGAGTTTTAAAGTAATTTCTGGATGGTGTTTTTTGATAGGGTTTTCAGCTGACCATGAAAGTGTCC
Organism: Ranitomeya variabilis; assembly: GCF_051348905.1. NCBI lineage: Eukaryota > Metazoa > Chordata > Amphibia > Anura > Dendrobatidae > Ranitomeya > Ranitomeya variabilis. Next base: position 72,528,986 of record NC_135232.1, read on the forward strand.
TTTCTGTCTTCTGCTATGTAGTAAGTGGACCTCAAATTTGCTAAACCTATTTTCATACTACGTTTGTTATTTCATCTCAACTCACCGCCAATACATGTGGGGGGCCTCTGTCTCCTTTCGGGGTATTTCTCTAGAGGTGAGCTAGGACTAATATTTTCCTCTGCTAGCTTTATTTAGTCCTCCGGCTGGGCTGGGCATCTAGAATCAACGTAGGCATGCTACCCGGCCACTGCTAGTTGTGCGTTAGGTTTAGTTCATGGTCAGCTCAGTTCCCATCTTCCAAGAGCTAGTTCCTATATATGCTTATGCTATGTTCTCTTGCCATTGAGATCATGACAGGTTCCGGTGGCAAGGATGGTATGCGAGAAGGACCTGCCATGACGTCATGGTCATGTGACTGCGACGTCATCACAGTTCCTGCGCGCCTGCGTGATAAGGACCTGCCATGACGTCACGGTCATGTGACCGCGACGTCATCACAGGTCCTGCGCTCATACCAACCCTGGGACCGGAAGCTAGATGTCATAATGGAAATCCCGCGTCTCTGATTGGTCGAGGCCGCCAGGCCTCGACCAATCAGCGACGAGCACAGTATCGACGTAGATGTCATAATGGTTGCCATGGCAACGATGATGTCATAAAGGTTGCCTCGACCAATCAGCGACGGGCACAAGGGTTTTTCTGTCTGTCTGTCCTGGAAATCCCGCGTCTCTGATTGGTCGAGGCTGCCTGGGCCTCGACCAATCAGCGACGAGCACAGTATCGACGTAGAAATCCCGCGTCTCTGATTGGTCGAGGCCCAGGCAGCCTCGACCAATCAGAGACGTGGGATTTCTACGTCGATACTGTGCCCGTCGCTGATTGGTCGAGGCCCAGGCAGCCTCGACCAATCAGCGACGGGCACAGTATCGACGTAGATGTCATAATGGTTGCCATGGCGACGATGTCATATAGGTTGCCTCAACCAATCAGCGACGGGCACAGTCTGCCGTGAATTCTGGAATCATCATTGTCCATATACTACGGGGACATGCATATTCTAGAATACCCGATGCGTTAGAATCGGGCCTCAATCAAGTATTGTATATAGAGGCTGTATATGATATCACACTGTATATAGTGGGTGTATGTACTGTATATAAGGGCTGTGTGTGGCATCATACTGTATATAGTGGGTGTATGTACTGTATATAAGGGCTGTGTGTGGCATCATACTGTATATATGGGTGCTGTGTGGGGGCTCATACGGTATATAGGGCTTTCCCGCTGTATATATGGGCTGTCTGTGGGCTCATACTGTTCATACTGTATATAAGGGGCTGTTTGAGGGCTTATACTGTACATAGGGGGCTGATACGGTATATAAGGGGCTGTTTGAGGGCTGATACTGTATATATGGGGCTGTGTGTGGGCTCATACTGTATATAGGTGCTGTGTGCGAGCTCATACGGTATATAGGGAGATGTCGGCATACTTAATTCTGCTCAATATTAAGTGATACAATAAATAATAAAAAATAATGATTATAATTAATATGTAGATAGTAATGAGCAGAATTAGTTTCATCCTATTGGTCCGGCCTCCACAACAGTCACGGTCTCTCATGTGGTCTCTCAGGAAAAACCACTTGCCCACCCCCGGTATAGAGCGACTACATAGACTTACGAGTATATGGTGCAAAAAAAATTTGGAGAAAAAAAAATGTAATAATCGTAAGGTTCTCAAACCTGCTTCTGTTGACTGATCCTCCAGCATCGGGTCTTTATGAGACTCAGCGCACATCTCCAATAATTGATGACATACTAACACATTACTTTTTGTTCCCGAGTGAAAAACATTTCCTGCCGGTGAACAATAAGCGTCCATTGTGTTCTCTCTTAACCCCGCCGGCTTTATCATAAGGCAGCGTGAGACGCGTGTCTTTATTGTATGATAATATGAAGGCTTGACATTAGCTTTAAAAACAGAGCGAGTCGGCCAGATCGGAGCAGCTGTCCCTTTTAAAAATAGTAATATGTCTGGGAATCCCTCTATTTGAAGAAAAAAGAAAACAGTAATGCAGAAGTCGGCCTGTGACACGACACCCCGCAGCGATTCATCACTCAGGTCCCATCTTCTGGGCAGTGCGGACTGACACAGGCATTAAACTTTTGAAGTTTTGAACACTGATGTAAATGGCAGGTGTCTCCGTGACACACGACGGGCTATTACTGCTCCATAGAAAGGCTTTTCCTGCTTAGAAATATCTGTCATAGGATCATAGGACCGAAATAATAAGTTGGGTCTAAAAAACATCAAAAAAGTAAAAACAACAAAAAAGTAAAAACAACAAAAAAGTAAAAACAACATAAAAGTAAAAACAACATAAAAGTAAAAACAACATCTACAGTTCTGACGATACAAACAAATAAATAAATAGTCTGGTTCAATGGAACCAGAATGCAGATTAGCCTAGCAGCGATCAGGTTTCCTCCCTGTTATCCCACCAGCTTGTTGTTGAGGACACAATGGAGGAAAATAACAATTGTCTGAAAAGTTCTAAAGGATGCAAAAATCTGGTCGGAGGCTTCCAAACAATGGGCAGACTTGTGCGGATTAGAAGTGCCTCCACTTGTGTTCTGAGAAAGAGACGCCTGGGACATGCATGCCATACTCATCACCGCTGCCTCTCGAAAAACCAGCAAAATGGCGATGCTTCTATTCCATGGGGGCCACTAATTATTTTGTAGTTTGAAAGTGCTCAGTAAAAGGCGTAAAGAGGTAATTCAGTCCGGTCCCCTTTTATGTGTCCTTCCATTTGATGTCTATACAGAAAATGCAGGGGCACCCCCAAACACGTCAGTCTGTTTCAGATACACAAGATTAAGTAGCAAGTGACATTCAAGACCACTGGGCCCACCCAGGAGCTCTGGAATCAGGGCGAGATTGTCACATTCTGCCTTTTCACCATTAATCTGCATGCATTTCACTGCTGCCAGGCTGCATCTCCTTCAAGACTCTTGTATAGAGACCATCGGGCCACTTTTTTTTTCCTTTCCAGCTGAAACCTGTTCATTAACCCCTTTAATGCAGTACAGTTTAAAATGTAAAAAAAAAAATGTCCTTTATGCAAAACAAAGATCTCCAATCCATTTCATATATATTTTCAGCATTTTGGGGGTGACATTTTTTTTTATTTTTTTTTCTCATAGCCTTCCCTTTAAAATAAAAAAAGCTTCTTAATAAAGTCATATCTAAGGCTACATTCCCACATTGAGCTTTTGGTGAATTTTTGATGTTTCAGATTTTTCTGTACCATTTTGGCACTTATTACGTTAATTAGACTACTTGCATTTTTTCATTGCATTTTTTAGTAGTTTTTATTGTGTTTTTGAAGCTGCAGTTTTTGTCTCTTTTTGATGTTTGCTTTAAATAAAGCTGTTTTGTTTTTGATACTTCCTGGTATTTATCTTTGACAAAACTTTATTGACACATCATGTACGGATTACATACATTTTTTACTTGCGGATTTTCCACATCTAATGCAATTCTGTAAGGATAGTCTGCACATAAGACTCAGCGTATCCACAAGAGAAAGCGACATGCTGCGGATTGGAAACGCGCGTCGCCGTTCAGATTCCGCTCAGGAAAAAAGAAGCACAGAGAGCAGGAGATCTCTATAAATCCCACTTTTCTGGAACTGTAAGATGTTGCGTTCTTGAACAAGCAAAAATACACAGCGTCAAAAACTCACCAAAAGTTCATCAAGGGCAAAAAAAAGCATGAAGCATTCTTCAATTTGAGGAAAAACACTACTGAGAACCCCACCCACTAAAGAAAACTGCATTAAACCAGAGAAAAAATGTCACTAGTAAAAGCGTTGTTCATAGTTAAATATTTAACTAATGTTAAAAAGTTGGAAAAACACCCAGAAAATAGTCATTTTTCTGCAGTTTGCCTGTCTTTAATTTCAAGCTCTAATTAAGCGCAAGCCCTTATGTTATGTTGGCACTGAAAGGTTTAAGTTTTGTTTTATTTTTTAATTAATATCAGGTGTTATTTATAAGATAAACGCATATAACCTTGAAAAGTTTAGCAATTACATTTAATTGTATTAAAAAAAACTGCTCGCAAAGCTATTATTATTGAGAAAATAGAGAGAGACATTTTTAAAAGATAATAGATAATTAAATTATTTATTTTTAAATAAAAACATTAATTTGATTAGTAAATAGAAAACCTCTTATTTCTCCACATGATTATTTCCATATTTTAACCATTTCTCATGTGTTAAAAATAATACTAGTTTTAATAAAACTTTAATTAAATGAGATATTCCTACTTAAAGGATTAAAGTTTATGGTTTGGATATATATATATATTACTGTATGTACATTATATCCCATGCCAGTGATCCAGAGCACCAGAGCAGAATACTGATCGTCATATATAATTATCATTATTATAGATGATAAAATCTGCCAGGATTGAAATTCGCACAATCATGCAGATTTTAGAGAAAATCAAATTGCATAGAAGTTATTCTCGACAAATTGAATGTATTCTATAGAACCCAAAGCATAATAAATGTAGGATATTAAAAAAGAAAACTGTAAACTCACCACTCACCTGCCCCGACCAGGAGGACCGGACGGCGGGCTCTGGAGGTGGCAGGACAGGTGAGCATTAGGTGAGTATTATTATTTGTTTTAACCTTTTTGGGGTGCTCTATGGCTTTGTGTGAAGAATTACATTCTTTAATAAAACAGCCATGTTTTGCTTTTTTATCTCCACCTTGAAAAAGTCCTAACTTTTTTATTTTCTTATTGATATTGTGTGCGCGTTTGTTTTTTGAAGGATGAGTTGTATGTTCTAATGGCACCATTTAATGTATTACATAATATATGAAGAAAAAATGTAACTTTTTTCCTGTTTTTAAGTCTTATACTGTAGGAAGTATCTTGCTATAAGTTGGACCATCATACTATAAAGGGCTTGTTTGTGAGGGACCATCATACTATATGGGGGCTGTTGGGGGGGATTATCATACTATTTAAGGGTCTGTGGAGGATCTTCATAATGTGGGGGCTGTGGTGGACTTTATACTTGTTGATGGTCTATGGGAAACATTATACTATATGGGGAGCTGTTATGAGCTTCTTAGCTACATACAGCTCTGGTCAAAATTAAGAGACCGCTGCAAAATGTTCAGTTTGTCTGATTTTTCTCTTTATAGGTATATTTTTTAATAAAATGTAAATTTTTCATTTATTCTATAAACTTCTGATAACATGTCTTTGAATTTCCAAGCAATACATTTTGTATTTTTTTTCTGAAAAAGAAAAATGGTCAAAATTAAAAAACAACAACAGTGCTTTCAGACCTCAAATAATGCAAAGAAAACAAGTTCATGATCATTTAGAAAAACAATACTAATGTTTTAACTCAGGAAGAGTTCAGAAATCAATATTTTGTGGAATAACCATGATTTTTAATCACAGCTTTCATGCGTCTTTCAAGCCTTTCACACTGCTTTTGGTGCAAAAATGTAAGCAGTTCTTCGTTTGATGGTTTTGACTATCCATCATCCTCTTGATTACATTCTATGAGCGGCGCGGGATTCAAATCCCCCGCCAAAGCCGCGTGGCACCGCTCATTGGATCAGCCGGTGGGGTGGGGGATTTGAATCCCGCGCCGCTCATTGGCTGAGTGCCAGGGGTGCTCAGCCAATGAGTGGTGTCACGCAGCTTTGGCGGGGGATTTGAATCCCGCACCGCTCAAAGCCGCGCAGCACCGCACATTGGCTGAGCTGTCGCCGGCAGAGCCAATGAGCGGCATGGAATTCAAATCCCCCGCCAAAGTCACACGGCACCGCTCATTGGCTGAGCCGCCCGCCGGCTGAGCCAATAAGCAGCACGGGATTCAAATCCCCCGCCCCACCAGCTGAGCCAATGAGCAGTGCCGCGCAGGATTTGAATCCCACGCCAAAGCTGTTATTGTAAAATTATAACTATATGTTTTCATTTATATATACACTCATACAGAGTGAACAAAAGGGAAAAGAAAAACCAATGACAGGGATCAAAATAAAAATGAAAAAGAAAGGGGATACGAGGGGATCTATAAATGAAAACATATAGTTATAATTATACAATAACAGTTTTATTTTTCCTTTATGAAAGTCATGTGTTTGTACCATGTGTCAATTATCATGAACTTTGACTCGACTTTGACATGTGATTTCTCTTTTTGGTGCCAGATTCAAAAGGTGAATGTATTTAAACAGCATGTAACGGTAAGGTGTATATTCATATAATTCCTGAAGAAGAAGTCCATGGTTGACTTCGAAATGCGTTGAGATTGTGAATGAGATTGTGAGTAAGCCACCAAGTTATTCATCTACAAACCTGCTTGGTTTTCAATTTAAACAGCAGCATGGAAATTATCCATGTTTTTTCTTCCTGGTTTATGTATTACCCTTTGGTCATTAGTTTGACCTGTGGATCTGCGGCAGCTGTCGATGATTTTACATGCTCCTGTATATAATTTATCAGGTGAGTGCAATCTGATTATAGCCTCTAATACCTCTATTAGATAAGACCCTATTTGGCGCTTTTCTCTCCCACAGTGTGAATTAAACCAGTACCAACTCAGCTAACCACCGAGAGGTACAGGTACAGTAAGTACCAGCTCAGCTAATCACCGAATTGTACAGGTGAAGCGATGGCCGGGGGATCACCACGGTGCAGGGAGACTACCATACAAATGATGAGGTGCAAACAACAAAGGGTCAATTTATTGGAAGGCAAGGAATGAAGTGGATGAGGAAGGTGCAAACAGGGGTATGCAATGGCAAAAGCTAATGTACAAGAGTTGTATTCTTTAGCTGGGCCGTCAAATAGCACGGTGCTCCAACTATTACAGACTCAATATATGTCACACAAGCAAATGCAAACAAAGAATGATGCTACTCTACGTATAGCCTCCCTGGCCTCTACTAAGCAGGCCACACTGCTGTCGTGTTCTGTCTATTGAAGCCTACACTAGGCCCTGCCATGTGTATAAAACAGGAACAAACTCACGGTCATGTTGGGGACTCAGATCCAGTCCGGGGGGCCCCAACAGTCTAGTATGGTGGTTAACACGGCTCTCTGCCAGCTCCGTGAAATGTGGTCTTCTCCTTGCTTCTGGGTCCAGGAGGTGCTCCTGGAAACTGTAAATCCCGTTCTCGGTATCTTCATGGCTTCTCAAACTAGCACAGGACAGCCACCCTTGCTACACCCGAAGAATCTGTCCAATTTCACGAGTCCACTCCGCCCCAGGCTGTGGGACCTCTTTTACAGGTACAAGGTTAGCACAGATGTTCTCTGCAGCAGCTCCTGCTCACACACTCCCAAGGCTCAACTCCTCCCCTTAGCACAGGGCAGTTCATTTACACAGTCTATTGCAGGGGGAAGCAGAACATTCCACCACAGCAGACAAGGGGGTGCTGTCTCTTAAAGAGGCAGCGTGTTCCTTACTGTCCATAACAGCACCACCCCCCTACATGCCTCCCTACTTAATGATGGTCGTCCTCAGCCATCACAACATCAAGGTCACAGTGTAATGAAGGAACGTGCAATTTGAAAACAGCACCTATAGAGGAGGCAACAAAATTGGAAAAACAGACAGAGTACACTGTTCTACATATCGGACTAGTGGAACCCCTGCATAAGACCTCTGGGATCTCCGGAGCTCTTGGCTGTCAGGCAAGGCTTGACTACCTTCCAGAGGAACACTTGCTGCAGGAGTCATAGTGGGCTCTTGTCTGGTCTCGTCCTCGCATGGCGGTAGTGGTACATCCATGGGATTACCGTCTCTGTACGGCTGAGGACCCCCTACTGCGTCAGGGACTCATCATCGATTTCACCATCAGGCATGACAGATTCAGGAAGTGGAGTAGCACCTTCAGGCGGCAATGGAGTAGAACAGACCTCAGACTGGCAAGGCCGCAGCATATTTCTCGTCGGTTTACGGCTCGTATTTTCTTTTTCCTGCAGCTGCTGACCCACCAACCGTCGTATCATTTGTAATCGTTGCCTATGCTCTTTCACTCTAGAAGTGACAGCTCGCTCCATCAGCTCCTCTGGCTGTTTCAAATTCAGCTCAATGATCTCTCATCCAGCTCTTCCAAACAGCAGTAGATGGGGGTATAACCCGTGGCGGAGTGGACCCGATTGTTGTAGGTCCAGACCAACTCTGGCAGGTAGTCTGGCAAACAGGCCTTCTTATCTTCCTCCAATGTTCTCAGCATTTAAAGTAGGGTTCGGTTGAAGCATTCACATGCTCTCTTGCCTTGAGGATGGAAAGGGGTGGTCCGGGACAGCTCAATTCCATACATACGATACAGTTCTTCCATCACCTTGCCTTGGAAACATGCGCCTTGGTCGGAGTGGATGCGCTTTGGGGACCCATACACCCGGATGTAGTCTTGACAGATGGCTCGCAACGCCAACTCTGCAGTCTGATCTCTAGGCGGAGTGACTACTGCGAACTTGGAGAAATGATCGGTCATCACCAAACAGTATTGTAGCCCCTGGGCCGAGTGTCCCATGAGGAGATAGTCAATCATCAAGACTTCTAGCGGTTCCTTAGTTTGTATTGTCTGAATGGTTGCCCTCTGTTCGGTACTCTTAATGAGGTCACATACTCGACATTGCTGGCAATCCTCTTCCACCACAGACTCCAACCGGGGGCAATACAAATACCGCTGTAACCATTGGTAGGTCTTTGTGGCCCCGAAGTGAGCTCCAAATTCGTGGGCTTCTTTAGCTACTTCTTGAGCCATTCTTCCTGGGATGTCCACCTGCCACCTTAATTCCATATCTTTTGGCTGTTGTCTCTTACGATATAACACTGATTCTCGCACTTCCAGTCTATTTCACTGGTGTAAGACACTTCATTTCAGCATCCAGATCATCTCGTTTGCCAGGTTTCCGCTTCTGAGTTACCCACCATTTCATCTGTCTCAGCCCTTCGTCTTCATCCTGAACATGTCCCCATTCCTCAATGGTTCTCCCCAGGGACCGGGGTAATGCGCAGGCCTCCCTTCTTGACTGGGCCGCTACCACTGGGGGCTTAAATTACGAAAGTCTGGGGTTTCCTCCTCTTCGAGTTGTTCATCGAGATCCCCCACTGGAGTCTCCACATTCACTCTTGACAGCCCGTCAGCATTTGCGTTTTCGGTAGCAGAGCGATAACGGATGGTAAAGTCAAACTTGGCTAGGCGAGCCACCCACTATTGTTCTAAGGCCCCCAATTTAGCATTCTCAAGGTGGGCCAGGGGATTATTGTCTGTTCGAACTTGAATCTTGATCTCTGTCAGGAATCCAGTAAACTTCTCTGTCATGGCCCGCACCAGGGCCGGGAGCTCTAACCGGAAGGAGCTGTAATTGTGGGGGTTTCTCTCGCTGTTTCGCAGGGACCTGCTGGCATACCTGATGACTCTCTCATGTCCATCCTGTATCTGCAAAAGTACTGCACAGAGTCCATGAAGGCTACCGTCTGTTTACAACAGGAACGGTTGATCGAAATCTGCGTAGGCCAAAATCGGGGCTGAAATAAGGGTATTCTTTATAGCCTGGAAGGCCTCATCTTGTCTCTGGGACCAAGGGATGTACTGGGTCTTCAGCACTCCGGTGGTCCCCCTCTGCAGCTCTTTCAGAGGACCCGCCTATTTTTGCGAAGTCTTTGACAAATCGGTGGTAGTACCCGGCGAGCCCCAGAAAGGCCTGGAGTTCTCTCACTGTTTGAGGGACTGGCCACTTCTGGATAGCAGCCACTTTTTCTGGTGAGGGTAGAACTCCACTATGTGGCCCAGGTACTCGATTTCTCTCTTGAAGAGGTGGCACTTCTTTGGCTTCACCTTCAGGTTATGAGCCCCCAGTCTTCCGAGTACCTGTCCAAGCCGGGCAAGTTGTCCTTCGAATGAGGCCGAAAACACAATGATGTCATTCAGATAGATCAGGGTAGCCTCAAAATTTAAGTCTCCCAAACACTTTTCCATCAGCCATTGAAACGTGCCCGGAGCATTGGAGAGCCCGAAGGGCATCCGGTTAAACTCAAACAGCCCCATAGGGAGGATGAAGGTGTTTTTTTTTGTCTTTCTCTGCCATGGCTACTTGCCAGTATCCGCTTGTTAGGTCCAAGGTGGAGAAGTACTTGGCTTTCCCCAACGCTGTCAAGAATTCCTTGATGTGGGGTAACGGATACGAATCTCAAACAGTGCAGGCATTGAGTTTCCTGTAATCTACCGAGAACCGGATAGTCCCATCCTTTTTCTTGACGAGCACCACCGGGGCTGCCCAAGGGCTCTGACTGCTCTGCACTACTCCTGAATCCAGCATCTGCCTCAATAATGTCTTCACCTCTTGGTACATCTTGGACAGGTTGTGCCGGTATCGTTCTCGAATTGGACAAGCTTTCCCGGTCAGTATCTCATGCGTGATGGCTTCAGTACAGCCGAAATCCTCGGCGTAACAGGCGAATGCAGCCTGATTTCCCCACAGCAAAGCTTCTACTGCTTGCACACGCTCAGGGCCCAGAGCCTTCACATCCACTTCTATTTGATCAAGGATGACCCGTCCACTCCACTTCGGGGATGGTGTCTCTTCAGCCTCCGCAGCAACTGCTAGGGTCCACCCCACACCTTCTTTCGGTGATAAAGATATCTCCTTCTGACTCACCACTTCTCCCTTATGTAGGTACACCAGGGCCAGATCTGTCCCTCGTGGCAAGGTGACCTCCCCGGGGCCCACATTCAAAGCTCTTATGGGGATGTGTCCTCGCTGGACCACAGGTATCATACAAGCTATCATGACTTCTTTGTCCACTCCTCCGCCTACAACAGGCTGAACAATCACTTCCAACCCATCAAGGTTGCGATGAGTCCCCACTGGAAGGTATAATACAGTTTCTCGTTCGGGAGGCAGGATTACAGGCTCTTTACCAGGGGCCCTGACGACCCCTACCATCTGATAAGATGGCACACTCTTCTGCATCTCACAGACCCGGATCAGTCGTTGAAGTTTCTTGAGTAGGCTTATGTGTCTTCTTTGATAGGCTCAGGAACTAGCAGGATCCCTTTTCTCTCCCCTTCTTGCCCACAGATTCAAATATTCATCCACATGACCCCTGTGACCGGGATCGGTTGTTGGTTGACAGCAAACAACCGGATCAATGTCTGTCTCTTTTTCTGGCTTGGCCAGGGCCTGGAAATGCTGCCTGAAATATGCTTCTGGAATCGTCGTCACTTGTGACCTGGTATCTATCAAGCAATCCACTAGAACACCCTTGAATTCAGCACGTAGCATGGGACACCCAGCAATCAAATGTTTGTTATGATACGGAGCGGCTTCTCTCCTTGCCTCCTCCACACACTACTACGGGGTTGGTAGTTTAATGGCGGTTTCCACTGGCCTTGAGCATAGTTCCGACAGTCTCTGGCAAGGTGCCCCCATCCTCCACATTCCCAGCATTGGATGCCTCCTCCACGCTGGGGGGCACCTCGAGCCTGTCCTCGTGCTTTCGATGCTTGACGGGAGGGGGTTTGCTCCCACTGATCCCTTATCGGTCGGGCTGAAGAATAGTTGCATGAGTATGATGGGTCGGACTGTTGTAGTTCCCCCACTCTTCGCTACATCTGTGTCAGTTTCTCTTGCACATTGACAAGGGACCGCTGCAAGTCTTGCACCACATGGACCAGCACATCCTGATGGTTTGGGTCCCCTCTGGTATTGACGCCCTGGACATGCATCACCCCAGGCGCGTCGCTTTCTTCTTTACTTCGGGCCACTGTTTCCGCCAGGATTTGATGAAACGTAAGAGCCGGATCTGCCCCGACCCATTCTGACAGTGCTTGCCTCAAGGATGTGCTGTGCAATCCCAGAATTGCTCCCAGAGTATCCGATCTTTAGAACTCATGCCACCAAGTCCATCCAACTCCTTTCTCTGCACCACCGCTAACACTTCTTGCAGTTCTGTTGCATACTGAGAAATTCCTTCTTCTTCCCGCTTCAGCCTAGAGAAAAATTTGGCGCAAAATTTGGCACTAGCAGTCTCGCCGTAGCTCTCCTCCAGGAACTTCACTAGCTTCTTCAGGGTACTACGGATGAGTTCTGGTTGTAGCCAGACGTTTCTACGGGCTTCTCCCTCTAGGGCAGTTAAAGCAATGTCGGCTTCAAGGTCTTGGCTGTTGTTATAAATCTTCAGGGTGCTTTGCAGCCGAGACACCCACTCAGACAGTGGCATATTATTGCCGTCAAACTTTAGTAGTACACTAAATATGGTGCCCATATGGAGTGTCCTTGCAGGGGTTCCACCAATGCCCATCCCCATTAACATTAGCATTCCCTCCGTTGCTGTCTGCTGCCTCCATCTTGGTGACAGTGCCCTGCTCGCAGCGTCACTTGAAGCGATGACCGGGGGACCACCACGGTGCAAGGAGACCACCGTACACAAGATGAGGTGCAAATAACAAAGGGTCAATTTATTGGAAGGCAAGGAATGAAGTGGATGAGGAAGGTACAAACAAGGGTATGCAATGGCAAAAGATAATTTACAAGAATTGTATTCTTTAGCTGGGCCGTCAAATAGCACGGTGCTCCAACAATTACAGACTCAATATATGTCACACAAGCAAATGCAAACAATAAACAAAGAATGATGCTACTCTACGTATAGCCTCCCTGGCCTCTACTAAGCAGGCCACACGGCTGCAGTATTCTGTCTATTGAAGCCTACACTAGGCCCTGATATGTTCACAAAACAGGAACAAACTCACGGTGATGTTGGGGACTCAGATCCAGTCACGGGGGCCCCCAACAGTCTAGTACGGTGGTGCACACGACTCTGCCAGCTCTGTGAAACGTGGTCTTCTCCTTGCTTCTGGGTCCTAGAGGTGCTTCTGGAGACCGTAAATCCCTTTCTCTGTATCTTTGCTGCTTCTCAAACTAGCACAGGATGGCCACCCTTGCTGCACCCGAAGAGTCCGTCCAATTTCACGAGTCCACTCCGTCCCAGGCTGTGGGACCTCTTTTACAGGTACAAGATTAGCACAGACATTCTCTGCAGCAGCTCCTGCTCACACATTCCCAAGGCTCAACTCCTCCCATTAGCACAGGGCAGTTCATTTACACAGTCTATTGCAGGGAGGAGCAGAACATTCCATCACAGCAGACAAGAGGGTGCTGTCTCTTAGCAGCATGTTCCTTACTGTCCATAACAGCACCACACCTACTACACGGGGACAGTAAGTACCAGCTCAGCTAACCACCGAGGGGTACAGGGAAAATAGGAAGTGTGCAATTCCCAGTTTAAACCACTGAAAGAACACGTGGATTGAACTTGCTTTGTGGTGCAATACCCTGTTAACCCCAAAGGGAAGTATAACATACACATGGGATGGAAACATATAGCAAAAACTCACGAGAGAGAGAGTGCACGACGGATGAAACGGATGGCCATCCATCACAATCCGTCGTTACTACAAGTCTATGGGAAAATGCAGGATTCTGCAAATTTTTTTACAGGATCATGCATTCACAAAAAACGATGGATTGTGACGGATTCAAAAAAACTCAAGTGTGAAAGTAGCCTTAAATGCCAGGGGTGAATTTCATTTCCAGTCCTTCTCTTCTACCAGGTATGTTATTGGTTGCATGACCTAAATTCTACCTTACTAGTCTGGTGAAAGGTCAATCAGAGACTCAGGACTCGCAGCAACTGTGCAGTCCCTAGTAGCCTTCTCTCCTGCCCTGCACCCATCAGACCAATCAGTGTCTGGCAGATGGAGAGAGGGAGCAGTGTTCTCTCAGTGATCGGGAAGGATGCTGTCAGTGTTCTCCTTGATCATGGGAAAATGTCTCCGGACTATAATATACACACACTTTTTACCAAATTTTTTTCTAAAAAAATATGTGTAATTATTTTGTGTGCTGTAATTCTCAAAACTATAATTTGCCTACTTCTCTGTTCATGGACCTGTGTGAAGGTTTTGATATTTATGACGCTTTGTGTTTTATTAGGAAATTTATTGGGATACATATGAATTTAGTTTTTATTTCATTTTTCTTGGAGGAATTTTGACAGCAAAACAGCAATTCTGGAATCATATTTATGTGTTGTTTTTGTGATTTTCACCTTGTAGGGTATTTTAATTGTGCACATTTTGAAGCCAATATTTATTTTTCAATATAACACATGGAAAGTATTTGTTTGAACATTTTTTGACCATTTAGTTATTCTCCTTTTATTCTCACTAAATGGTTGTTTTTATCCATCTGATGGCCAGTCAGAAGTGCAGGCAAACAAAGATGTTAGGCAATCGGCTGCTAGGACAACCTATTGAGCTCTATTTCTCAGTCTAAATGCCTAGATGCAAATGATATTAAATGGGTTGTCCACTCTAAAATGATAAATCTGCAGTCACTCTTTGTGACTGCAGACTTATGAATCCACCAGTGCATGCACTGTGTGCTGTGGGGATTCGACAGTTTATGAGCCTGTGTAACGGGCCAAATTAACCCCTGTCCAGGTTAAACACAGGTATAGTTAGGCCCAGGCCAGAGTATTCCCCAAAGAATAAAGTGCCCTAGGCCTATCTTATCCAGGGGTATAAAATAGCCTAGGCCAAACTATACCCCTCTATACAATGAGCCCTTTTAAATGAGATTTTAGATTACATTTTTGAATAACTTAAAACTGACTTCCACGTAGTAGGAAGGTATTGGTGTTTTTAATCACATGATGAATGTGACTGGTAACGGAAAGCAGTCATTACATTTGAGATTACACCTTTGTCCAGTAAGATACATGCTTTTACCTTAGAATGCAAATGTAACTTGATCTTCACTGGTTTCTCACCATCTCTGGTTGAAAAGTGAGCAGATCTCTTTCTATCATTCTCAGACACACAGCTGCTTGTAGTGTGTAACTACTGAGAAGTGCGGTAGCTTCTTTACCTCATTATATCTTTGTGGAAGTTTAATATTATTACTGATTGAAGTTTTTCTGCTTCAAGTAATAAAAGTCTATGTATTTAGAACTTTAAGATTTAAGTCAATTATCTTCTCACATAACTTACCTGACAAACCTGCTAATATCAAGGGGGGAATAATCAGGTATGAGGGGGTATGAAAGGGCCTAGGCCAATTTATACCCCTGAGTATAAATTGTCCTAGGCCATAATATTCCCAGGGTATAATCAAGCCTAGGCCTCTTTAACCCCGAGTATAGTCTGGACTTTGGTCTGTTACATTGGGACCAGTATGGATTATGCATACTCCCGGCCAGAGCCCATCCAGTGGGCGCGGTCTCGCTCCATATATTAGCATTGACTGACTAGTGACGAGGCCGTATAGTACGTGGGAAGTTATGTTGAACTGCCTGGCCATTCCAAGGGTGCACTGAGTGGCTGGGCTTGGTTTCAGAAATCATTTTGTGCTAACAGACTGCCTTTAACATTAGTGCTCAAGTGATGTTTGTGTCTTGTCCTCCTCTAGAGTGCACAGAGCACATGTGTGTCTTCAGTTGAACAGTCATTTTATTCAGACAGACTCCCTCAACCAATTATTATTTATTAATTAAGTACTGTGGCTCATATCCATTTAGTCAGAGGGGCCTTTGTTGTCACCACCTTGCAGTCGCCCCCCCTCTATAATGTAATTATGGGTTGCTGATAATTTGTTATATAAGTATGTCATCCTACTACTTATTAAAAAGTGAATTATACAAGAAGTTGAATGACTGCAAATTCAAGTACTAAAGTGAAACTGAAAAAATAAAAATAAAATTGTTAAAAAAAACTAACAAAACAAAGCTGTTATCCAGGACTATTCAGTTTCTCTACTACGATCCTAAGAACTAACAACAGGTATTTGCTATCTACCTGTCTGGTGTGCCCAGCACCAATCTCTGACTGCATAGAGCAGTCACAGATGGCTCCTGTTGGCGATTCAGCAGCGGTCACTGGCGTCACGTCGACAGAGCACCTGTTTCTCTTACATTCTGCTCTTTGATGGGGTGTGACTGCAGTCCGGCAGCGGGAAGCCAGCCATCAATCAGCATTATGTCGGCAGCCATACCCCTTGGATGTAGCAGCCGGGAAGAAGAAGAGCTGTTCTGTTGATGTAGAGCAGCTGAATTGCCAGCAGGAGCAGTCGGTGACCGCTCTCAGCTGACGCCAGTTAGAGCAGGCAGGTAGTTGGTTCTGTTAGCATCTACCTACTTGTTAGTTTTTAGGTTCATAGTAAAAAATAAAATAAAATGGTCCTGGACAACCCTTTTAAAGTTGAGATTATCTTATGCCCCATTTCCCATTTGGTAGATACAAATCTAAACAATAAAACCATGAAAGTTTTTAGTGCTGCTATTCGTGAAAGTTCAAACTTTAATGTGGTAGTGCACAGTAAATGACATCTCAAAAATATAAAATTGCCAGACTTGTTGCTTTTCGACCTCCTCTCCAAAATATGTAACAAAATGTGAATAAAAGCTTAAAGGAGCTGTCCTCTACCAGGACAACCCCTTCTCAATCCGTATGTTTGCCTCAAGTAAAATAATATGATTTTTACTCACCTCTGGTGCCGTTCAAACTGTCTTAGCACTGTGTCTCCTGGGGCACGTGTCACGTTGTTACGTAATGTGAGCCCTGCCACTAATCAGCAGCCGCTTCACTCTCCCTGCCTTTGGACAAATCGCTTACAACTGGAGGAAGCGAGCGCTGCTCTCTCACATACTCTGGATCTATGTGATTCAATCAAAGGTGAGGAGAGTGAAGCAGCTCTAAGAACATTACAAAAGTAATATGTTTTTAACTCTCCATTTGATACCACCATAATCATAATGACACGAAAAATTAAGTTAACATCTATTGCACTGTCAACAGCATAACATTCAAACCCCAAAAAACAAAGGCAAAATTGCTGTTGTTTTTCTATTTCCACTCAAATTTTAAATACATTAAAGTGTAACATGTAAAAAATATTAACAACCATTGTAATTGTTTAATATAATTTGTCATATTTCAGAATATATTTTATATTTTATCACAGAATGAATAATAATTTGTTACCATATATTATTAATTTCATAACATTCAAATAAAAAAATAGATACGATCTTTTAATAAATTCCAAATATCTTTTATTCCAATTTTAAGAAAAAAAATAAGAATAATAAAAATGCAAATGTCGCTGAGGAATAAATACTAATGCAATGTTACAATAAGTATGTGCTGCGCTGTCGCTTTGCTTCCTTTTTTTCTCTTTTCATTCTTCTCTTTGGATTTACATATCTGACGTCTCGTGTACAAGATGTTTTTCCCACAGCTCTCGAGTTCATTACGATTCCCTGGGCTGATTTATTTTAGCAGGTAAACCAACCAAGTAGTATTTCAGTTCCTACCCTTTGGATAAAAATAACATTTTTTACAGCTCATATAGTTTGAACACAAAGCTTTGCTCTTTGGCAATTCTTTTTTGGCGCCTATATCCCTACACAGATATAATGTTATGGATTTTGTCTTAGATTATGCGCAAAATTAAGATAGTTTATGGCTATGGCTGTTAAACTATAACCTTCTCTTCTGAGCATGGACGGGATTAATTCTTGCTACTCAGATGATTTGTGCCTCTTTTGTAGAGTCAATAATAATATCACTTGGGTCCCAAGGACTTTGAAGAGTGTACCAAGAAGTTTTCAACTGTGGGAATGGAAAAGAGGCTTTACATGTCTTAGGGCAGGTCTTGGTCAAATAGCTAAGCATCAGTTTGAAGTCGCAACAGATGGTGTGAAACCCTTGGGATTTCTGCCTGTTATCGTTATTTAAAGGGGACCAGATAAGTGATGGGTGAACCCGTGGATGTTCGGGTCTGAACAATTAACAAAAATTAGGTTTAGAAACCAGAACAGTGCCCGAACTTGACCCCCAAACCAGGACCACATTCAAATGAATGGGGGGACTGAACATTCCGTGTTTCCCATATTGTCATCTGTGTGACAGCACGATAAACACTGGCTCTTATCTGCCGTTGCTCAGCCATGAAATCCCGATGTAGCAGAGTTGGAGCGCATCGTAAGACTGTTTTTTATTTTTTATTTTTTTTAAATGGTTAAAAGAGGGTCAGGGAGTTTTATTTAAAAATAAAAAGGACTTTATTCTGACTGTGTCTTTATTACAGTATTACTATAGGGTTAGTAATAGGGGTGCCTTATTGAAGCTTCCTCATTATTAACCCCTGGGCTTGATGTCAATTGACATTACAAAGCTGACATCAACCCCACAAATATTACCTCACTTGCCACTGCACCAGGGCAAGTGGGAAGAGATGAGACTAAGAGCCAGAATTGGCACAGCTAATGGATGCACCATTTCTGGGATGGCTGAGGGCTGATGTTATTAGCCTGGGAGGCGGCCAATATCCATCCTTTCCTAGGCTATTAATATTAGCCCGCTGCTGTCTGCTTAGCCTTTGCTGGTTATTGAATACAGGGGGAACCCACGTCATTTTTTGGGGGGTCTCACCTATAATAATCAGTAAAGGCTAAGCAAATAGCTGTCAGCTGATATTAATAGACTGGGAACCTTTATGGATATTTGCCCATTCCCAGAATATTAACATCAGCTGTCGGCTTTCCCTCCACTGGTTATTAATAATAGGGGGACTCCATGTTTTTTTTCATTTATTTATTTATATTAGTAAGAAATAAATGAAAAAAATGTTGTGGGTTCCTCACTATAATTAATAAGCAGCTAAGGGAAAGCAGCTGAGGGCTGCAGTCCCAGCTGTCTGCTTTCCCTTTGTTGGTTATCATAAATTGGTCCATTCATCTTATCCATCCATGTTTCCCTCCCTCATCCATCTATGTATCCATCCCTTCACCATCCATCCATTATCCATTCAACATTTTTTTAAGCAAATGACTTAAAATAACAGACAAAAAATAAAATAAAAATAAAAAAATCGAACCATGACGTTGAGGTCCAAGTGGAGGGGGTGGAGGTGGATGTGGTGGTGTACGATGAAGAAGGGGAGGGGGCCTACACTTTTTTAATAAAATTTTAACAAATTTCTTAAAATAACATAGCCAACAAAAAAAATAACAAAAATAAAACAAACTGAAGCAAAACTCAGAAATCCAAGTGGAAGAGGAGGTGGAGGTGGGCAGCACTTTTTTTTAATTCACTTAAAATAAAATAGACTAAAATAATTAACAAATAAATAACAATAAAAAATAGAACCATGAGGCAGAGGTTCAAGTTGAGGAGGGGTGGAGGTGGACGTGTTGGTGTACATGGAAGAAGGGGAGGGGGCCATCACTGTTTTAAATATTTGGGGGGGTTTGTTTACATTTTGGGATGCAACAAAATGAGACTAGTGTGTTCACAGTATCATAAAAGGATAGACAGTACAAGTAAAGAAAAAAACACGTGGTCACCATAGGACTCTATACTTATTTTTGAATAAAATATAACTTTTAATTCACATCAATAAAATATCAAAAACGTTACCACAAACACCATCACCAGAAAACCATAATTAGTAAAATAGAGATACCAAAGTGAGGTGCCTACCCCTGTAAAATGCTGAACCTACCAGCGGAGGTTGGCACCCTATACACCTGGGCAATGGCGCCCCCACTTGTCGACGGCTCACCCTGCTGACCCTATTAGGCCCTAATCAGGGCAGGGAAGCAGAAAAAATCTTGATAGGAAGAGGCTAGATGATGTGAAAAGGATCTAATGATTTATAATAGTTGGATAACGCAACCTCATTGGTCTACATAGACATAACGTCTGCTGACATATAAGTCATAGCGTAAGATGACATCAAATGGGAGCTAAATATGTGGATGTTGCCAATCTGCCCCTATATATAATTGCCTACCTAACAGCGGGGGTTGGCACCCTTTGATGACGAGATTGGTGTCCCCGTGCGTCGGCGGCTGTCCCTCCTGTCCCTATCTATTGTGTTGGAGAATGAAGTTGTAAAGGATAGGACAATAAAGACTAAAGTACTTAGTGCTTTATAGAAGAAAAGCAGCAGAAGAGGGAGCAGGAGAAGGCTCTGATCTGTTTTGCTTTTTAAGATGTGTTCTCCACTGCAGCTCATGCTTAGATTTCAGATACCTGATCATGCAGGTGGTGCTCAGGTTCAGCAGATTTATGTCGGGCAGTAAGCAAGACAATGGAAGAGCACTGTGCACCAGGCTGGATCTTCATTGCGTCCTAGACTGTACCAGTAATATTAATCAGGCTGTAAAGAGTAGATTAATAGGGGCTGTACTGCACTCATCTCCTGTCTGACAACGCTGAAAATGGTGATGCAACACGCGATCCTGACTTTATACAGGTTGTCTCACATGCTGTGCAGCTCAATCACAACCATGACAATATTTGGCCTGGCTGGGATACAGCAGGAAGTGCCCACATTCATAAAGCTTGGTGATTGGCTGTGATGTAGCTTTTCACCAAGCTTTATTGGGCACAGCCGATGCACTTTCTCAGACTATATATAATATATAAAAGCTTTAACCCCTTTACCTCCAAGGGTTGCTTGCACAATAATGACCGGGCCAATTTTTACAATTCTGACCACTGTCCCTTTATGAGGTTATAACTCTGGAACGCTTCAACGGATCCCGGTGATTCTGACATTGTTTTCTCGTGACATATTGTACTTCATTATAGTGGTAACATTTCTTTGATATTACCTGCGTTTATTTGTGAAATAAAAACGGAAATTTGGCGAAAATTTTGAAAATTTAGCAATTTTCCAACTTTGAATTTTTATACCATTAAATCACAGTGATATGTCACACAAAATACTTAATAAGTAACATTTCCCACATATCTACTTTACATCAACACAATTTTGTAACCAAAATTTTTTTTGTTAGGGAAATTATAGGCCAGTAAGCTTAACCTCTACTGTGGGTAAAATCCTGGAGGGCATTCTAAGGGATGCTATACTGGAGTATCTGAAGAGGAATAACCTCATGACCCAGTATCAACACGGGTTTACTAGGGACCGTTCATGTCAGACTAATTTGATCAGCTTCTATGAAGAGGTAAGTTCCGGACTGGACCAAGGGAACCCAGTAGATGTAGTGTATATGGACTTTTCAAAAGCTTTTGATACGGTGCCACACAAAAGGTTGATACATAAAATGAGAATAATGGGGATAGGGGAAAATATGTGTAAGTGGGTTGAGAGCTGGCTCAGGGATAGGAAACAAAGGGTGGTTATTAATGGAGCACACTCGGACTGGGTCGCGGTTAGCAGTGGGTTACCACAGGGGTCAGTATTGGGCCCTCTTCTTTTTAACATATTTATTAAATACCTTGTATGGGGCATTCAGAGTAGAATTTCAATATTTGCAGATGACACTAAACTCTGCAGGATAATCAATACAGGGGAGGACAATTTTATATTACAGGATGATTTATGTAAACTAGAAGCTGGGGCTGATAAATGGCAAATGAGCTTTAATGGGGATAATTGTAAGGTCATGCAGACCTTGGGTAGAAGTAATAAGATGTATAACTATGTGCTTAATTCTAAAACTCTGGGCAAAACCGTCAATGAAAAAGACCTGGGTGTATGGGTGGATGACAAACTCATATTCAGTGGCCAGTGTCAGGCAGCTGCTACAAAGGCAAATAAAATAATGGGATGTATTAAAAGAGGCATAGATGCTCATGAGGAGAACATAATTTTACCTCTATACAAGTCACTAGTTCGACCACACTTAGAATACTGTGCACAGTTCTGGTCTCCGGTGTATAAGAAAGACATAGCTGAACTGGAGCGGGTGCAGAGAAGAGCGACCAAGGTTATTAGAGGACTGGGGGGTCTGCAATACCAAGATAGGTTATTACACTTGGGGCTGTTTAGTTTGGAAAAACGAAGACTAAGGGGTGATCTTATTTTAATGTATAAATATATGAGGGGACAGTACAAAGACCTTTCTGATGATCTTTTTAATCATAGACCTGAGACAAGGACAAGGGGGCATCCTCTACGTCTGGAGGAAAGAAGGTTTAAGCATAATAACAGACGCGGATTCTTTACTGTAAGAGCAGTGAGACTATGGAACTCTCTGCCGTATGATGTTGTAATGAGTGATTCATTACTTAAATTTAAGAGGGGACTGGATGCCTTTCTTGAAAAGTATAATGTTACAGGGTATATACACTAGATTTCTTGATAGGGCGTTGATCCAGGAAACTAGTCTGATTGCCGTATGTGGGGTCGGGAAGGAATTTTTTTCCCCAATGTGGAGCTTACTCTTTGCCACATGGTTTTTTTTTGCCTTCCTCTGGATCAACATGTTAGGGCATGTTAGGTTAGGCTATGGGTTGAACTAGATGGACTTAAAGTCTTCCTTCAACTTTAATAACTATGTAACTAAGAGTTATAAGGGTTAAAAGTTGACCAGCAATTTCTCATTTTTACAACACCATATTTTTTTTAGGGACCACATCTCATTTGAAGTCATTTTGACGGGTCTATATGATGGAAAATACCCAAGTGTGACACCACTCTAAAAACTGCACCCCTCAAGGTGCTCATAACCACATTCATGAAGTTTATTAACCCTTCAGGTGTTTCACAGGAATTTTTGGAATGTTTAAATAAAAATGAACATTTAACTTTTTTTATACAAAAAATTTACTTCAGCTCCAATTTGTTCTATTTTACAAAGGGTAACAGGATAAAAATAGACCACAAAAGTTGTTGCACAATTTGTCCTGAGTACACCGATACCCATTATGTGGGGGTAAACCACTGTTTGGGCGCATGGCAGAGCTCGGAAGCGAAAAAGCGCCATTTGACTTGACACCATTTTGGAAAGTAGACCCCCTAAGGAACTTATCTAGATGTGTGGTGAGCACTTTGACCCATTAAGTGATTCACAGAAGTTTATAATGCAGAGCCGTAAAAATAAAAAGTCATATTTTTTCACAAAAATGATCTTTTTGCCCCAAATTTTTTATTTTCCGAAGGGTAAGAGAAGAAATTGGACTCCAAAAGTTGTTGTACAATTTGTCCTGAGTACGCTGATACCCCATATGTGGGGGTAAACCACTGTTTGGGTGCAAGGGAGAGCTCGGAAGGGAAGGAGCGCCGTTTGACTTTTCAATGCAAAATTGACTGGAATTGAGATGGGAAGCCATGTTGTGTTTGGAGAGCCCCTGATGTGCCTAAACAGTGGAAACCCCCCAATTATAACTGAAACCCTAATCCAAACACACCCCTAACCCTAATCTCAACTGTAACCCTAACCACACCCCTAACCCTAATCCCAACTGTAAATGTAATCCAAACACTAACCCTAACTTTAGCCCCAACCCTAACTTTATCCCCAACCCTAACTTTAGCCCTAACCCTAACCCTAACTGTAGCCCTAACCCTAGCCCCAACCCTAACCCTAGCCCTAATCCTAGCCCTAAACCTAACGGGAAAATGGAAATAAATACATTTTTTTAATTTTTTAATTTTTCGGAACTAAGGGGGTGATGAAGGGGGGGTTTGATTTACTATTTATAGCGGGTTTTCTAGCTGATTTTTATGATTGGCAGCCGTCACACTCTAAAAGACGCTTTTTATTGCAAAAAATGTTTTTTGCGTTACCACATTTTGAGTGCTATAATTTTTCCATATTTTGGTCCACAGAGTCATGTGAGGTCTTGTTTTTTGCGGGACGAGTTGATGTTTTTATTGGTAACATTTTCGGGCATGTGACTTTTTTTATCGCTTTTTATTCTGATTTTTGTGAGGCAGAATGACCAAAATCCAGCTATTCATGAATTTCTTTGGGGGGGGGGGGGGAGGCGCGCTTATACCGTTCCGCGTTTGGTAAAATGGATAAAGCAGTTTTATTCTTTGGGTCAGTACGATTACAACGATACCTCATTTATATCATTTTTTTATGTTTTGGCGCTTTTATACGATAAAAACTATTTTATAGAAAAAATAATTATTTTTGCATCGCTTTATTCTGGGGACTATAACTTTTTTATTTTTTCGCTGATTATGCTGAATGGTGGCTAGTTTTTTGCGGGATAAGATGCTGTTTTCAGCGGTACATGGTTATTTATTTCCGTCTTTTTGATCGCATGTTATTCCACTTTTTGTTTGGCGGTATGATATTAAAGCGTTGTTTTTTGCCTCTTTTTTTTTTTTTTACGGTGTTCACTGAAGGGGTTAACTAGTGGGACAGTTTTATAGGTCGGGTCGTTACGGATGAGGCGATACTAAATATGTGTACTTTTATTGTTTTTTTATTTTTATTTAGCTAAAGGAATGTATTTATTGGAACAATATTTTTTTTCTATTATTATTTATGATTTTTTTTTTACACACATGTAATTTTGTGTTTTTTTTTACATTTTTACTTTTTACATCACAGCAAAGTGACAGATCGCCGATCTGACACTTTGCTGTGCACTGTGTCCGATCGGCGATCACACAGCACAGCAGGGAGGCTTCCCGGCGCCTGCTCTGAGCAGGCACTGTGAAGCCACCTCCCTGCAGGACCCGGATGCAGCCCCGCGGCCATTTTGGATCCGGGGACTGCAGGGAGGAGACGCTCGGTACAAGGTGAGCACATCGCCTTGTACCGAGGGTCTCAGGGAAGCCCGCAGGGAGCCCCCTCCCTGCGCGATGCTTCCCTATACCGCCGGCACACTGCGATCATGTTTGATCGCAGTGTGCCGGGGGCGGTCCATGACCGCTCCTGGCACATAGTGCCGGATGTCAGCTGCGATAGTCAGCTGACACCCGGCCGCGACCCGCCGCGCTCCCCCCATGAGCGCGGCCAATCGAGCTGGATGTACTATTCAGTCCTTGGGAAGTAGGGCTCACCCCACATGGACGAAATAGTACGTCCGATGACAGAAAGGGGTTAAAATTCTATGGAGAAATGAGGAGGAGGGAGAAGCCAGGGGCAGCACAGATATTCTACGGCAAGTTCTCCTGAAACAAGAGTTACAGTTTTCCATAGAAGTTTATGAGCACCGTTTCCTGCCTCAGAAATGGGAAAGTCTGTATTCACGGAAGAAAGATTTTGCCTATGAATTGAGAATTTTGAGAAGGAAAGATCAGTCCAGGAAGAGAAAGAAGCAGATTTCTCTCATAAGATATATTGCAAAGTTTTTAATTTTTCCACAGGTACCATTGATTTATTGAACGAAAAATGATAAGGATGGTTATTCTTTAAACTTGTTGTATGATATATTCATACAAGCCATGGATACTGTCGATTAAAAATGATAATAATAATCAGACATATCTGAAACCTGAAGAAAGTCACTAAGCTTTACTTCCATTTTTGAGTAATTCTAACCTAATTTAAAGAAAATATGGAACAAAAAAATATCATATATTGATCTTTCCCTTTGTGCTGTTATTGAATTGTGATTGTATTAAACAGCTGAATAAGCGTTGATGGTATTAATAAGCAGAACTATAAAGCTTCATTTATTGATGTCTACCATCTATGCCTTGTCTACCGTACAGTCATGGACAAAAGTTTTGATTTTGACACAAATTTAGTTTTTTCCACAATGTGTGCTGCTAGTATTGAGCTGGTCTTAATCAAAGACTTAATATTTCCAGTGTTGTCCCTTATTTTACAGGACTTCTTCCCTTCATCCTGGCAGCTGGATATCAACTTCTGGGCCAAATCCTGACTGATCACAACAACCTATTCTTGTCTAATCAATGCTTGGAGTTCATCACTTCTGTGTTTTTGTTTGTATTCCCGCTTTTTGAGGATTGACCACATGATCTCACTGGGTTTGAGGTCTATGAAGTTTCCTGGCCATGGACCCAAAATGTCAATGTTTTCTTCACCAAGCCACTCAATTATCGTTTTTCCCTTGTCACATGGTCTCCATCATGGTGGAAAAGCATTGATCATCACTAGATTGCTTCTGGATCATTGGAAGAAGTTGCTCTTGGAGGATGTTTAGATCCCATTCTTTATTCATAGCAGTGTTCTTAAGCAAAATTATTAGTGAACCCACACCATGGATGAAAAGCAACTTCACATGTGAATGGTCTCAGTATGCTTTACTGTTGGTCTCAGTATGCTTTACGGTTAGGATGACACAGGACTCATTACCCCAGTCCTCTGCAGGCCAATCCATGAACGTTATCTCTGACACCAGTCCGGACCAGCAGTGTGACCAAGCCATTGGTCTGAATTGTAACTCTTCGGGACCACCGCCGAAAGTCGGGAGGCTCCCAATTCTCTCTATTAGCACCTCACCAACACTGCCTTCAATACGGGCATGTTGAATTTTAATCACACACCTTACTGGACATATTTTATGCTAATTGCCAGTTGTGCAACAGAATGGCAGGAGATATTTAATTAATTACATACTATTTGTATCACTTGCAGTACTCTTTTTCCCCAAACCTTCCACTGTCAATTTCACAGGTCAGTGCATAGTCAGAACAGTGCACTGTGTCTATATTCTGATCTGTTGAGATATTTTCCAGTAATTTCTGAATTGCAAGGATACTTGCGTAATCACCTTGAGAATCATGGGAGGAAACATATGTATTTCTATATTTAATATCATCTGAATTATCTGCAATCAGGAAGATAAATTAATGAGAAACAGAATTTCCTGTGTTTTGTATATTGTACTGAGAATTAAAGATGATCAAAGAATGACAAAGAGATAAAACTACTGCATGTACCATATACACTATATCGACAAACGTATTGGGACACATGTCTTAATAAGCAAATTTAGGTTTTTCATTCAGTCCTATTGCCCCCGGTGTATAAGATCCATCCCCTTAACCCCCCCGTTGTATAATATCCTGCCTCACTGCCCCCGAAGTATAACAGCTGGCACCTTGCCCCCTCCCCATCACTCAACTGAGACAGTCTTGACCAAAATTACTAATGACCTACTTACAGCCAAAGCTAACAGACAATACTCTGTACTCCTCCTTCTAGACTGGTCCTCTACTTTCGACACATTTGACCACTGCCTCCTACTACAGATCCTCTCCTCCTTTGGCATCAAAGACCTCGCCCTATCCTGGATCTCCTCATACCTTTCCAACCGCACATTCAGCGTCTCCCACTTATTACACTACCTCCTCATCCCACCCTCTCTCTGTTGGATTCCCCCAAGGCTCTGTTCTAGGACCCGTACTAATCTCAATCTATACACTTGGCTTGGGACAACTCATAAAGTCTCATGGATTCCAGTACCACCTGTATGCTGATGACTCTCAGATCTACCTCTCTGACCCAGACGTCACCTCTTTGCTGTCCAGAATCCCAGAGTGTCTATCAGCCAAATTCTCCTCCTTCTCCTCTCGCTTCCTCAAACTTAATGTGGACAAATCTGACTTCATCATCTTTCCTCCATCTCATAGATCTTACTTACCTGACCTATCGCAATTAACGACATCATGCTTTCCTCCGTGCTGGAAGTCCGCTTCCTCGGAGTAACCCTTGAATCTGCCCTGTCCTTCAAACCACACATCCAAGCTCTTTTAACCTCCTGTCGCCTCCAGCTCAAAAATATCTCCAGAATCCGTCCTTTCCTCAACCGTCAATCTACTAAAATGCTTGTGCATGCCCTCATCATCTCCCGCCTTGACTACTGCAACATCCTTTTCTGTGGCCTCCCTGCTAACACCTTTGCACCTCTCCAGTCCATCTTTTACTCTGCTGCCCAACTAATTCATCTCTCTACTCGCTACTTCTCCACTTTCCCCCTCTGAAAATCTCTTCACTGGCTCCCATTCCCTCACTGTATCCAGTTCTTATTACTAATACTACCTACAAAGCCATCCATAACCTGTCTCCTCCATATATCTCTGAGCTAATCGCCCGATATCTTCCCTCACGTAATCTACGGTCCTCCCAAGACCTCCTTCTTTCCTCTACACTTATTCACTCCTCACCCAACCGCCGCCAAGACTTCTCCCAAATATCCCCCATCCTCTGGAATTTTTGCCCCAACATGTCCGACTATCAACCACATTCAGATCCTTCAGACGGAACCTGAAAACCCACCTCTTCAGGAAAGCCTACAGCCTGCATGGACCCCGCTGCCTCCTCACCGCTATCGAAGCTACCGCCTCACCAACACCGGAGCTCCTGCAACCCTCAACCTACTGTCTCCTTCCCCACCATCCTGTAGAATGTAAGCCCACAAGAGCAGGGTCCTCGCCCCTCTGTATCAGTCTGTAATTGTTAGTTTGCTTTCTGTAAGTGATATCTGTAATTTGTATGTAACCCCTTCTCATGTACAGCACCATGGAATCAATGGTGCTATATAAACAAATAATAATATCCTGCCTCACTGCTCTCGGGATATAACATCTGTCCCATCGCCCCCTCCGATGTATAATATCCTGCCTCACTGCCCCCGGTGTATAACATCCGGCCCATTACCCCCTCCGATGTATAATATCTTGCCTCCCTGCCCCCGGTGTATAATATCTGGCACCTCACCTCTACCGGTGTACAATCTCCTGCCTCACTGTCTCCGGTGTATAACATCAGGCCCATCACCCACTCCGATGTATAATATCCTGCCTCACTGAACCCGGTGAATAATGTCAGGCCCCTCACCCCTCCTGTGTATAAGATCCTGCCTTACATCCCAGATGAATAATATCCGACCCCTCGCCCCCTCTTGTGCATAATATCTTGCCTCACTGCTCCTGGTGAATAGCGTCAGCCCTCTCACCCCCAGAGTATAACATCCGGTCCCTCGCTGCCTCCTGGTATATAATGTCTTGCCTCACTGCTCCCAGTAAATAATGTCAGACCCCTCGCCCCTCCAGTGTATAATAACCAGCCTTACTGCCCCAATGCATAACATCTTACCCTTGACCCTCTCCGATGCATAATATCCTGCCTCACTGCTCCTGGTGAATAACATCAGGCCCATCACATCCGGTGTATAACATCTGGTGGTAAAGAGCTCAGAGATACCATCTGTGTCCTGTAATAGGAGCCAACAGTGCAAGTCAAGTCATGACATTTTTCTCATAAATATACCACAATAAACTGTGGGTGACGTTATTGAAAAGTAGGCGATACCACTTCAACTCAGCCACGTGAAGTTGCAGAGTTCACAATTTTTTATTTTTTTTTAAAGCTTCCAATGCTCTGTTGACTCATTAACTGCAGATTCCAAACCTTCACTGTTATTAACATCAGCACACAAAAAAGGGCACTTAGAGCTTCTTGGGTATCCATTCCTACAAGTGCAAGCATGCTCTGCCAGGGCACATGTTGAGTTGTAATGCTCATCAAATGGCGAGCCACAGGTCGGAGACCACTTTTCTGGTTGATACAAAAAAATGATGATCTTTACTAATCCTGATAAGATGGAAAGTAATTGTCAAACACAATATGCTCCTGAGTCCTGACCCTACTTTTATCACAGCAGCATTTTTTTTCGTTCGATAGTTTCTTCTTGTACATCTGTTACCCTTTTGGTACTCACAAAATTCATCAGATCTACGTCAAGCTTACGTCCATGCATGACCTCCCTTGTGGCGAAAATATTTACATGAACGATTTACATCAGCGCAGATAGGATTGTATTAGTGCTACAGATGACATTAATAAGCTCCACAGGGCCATGTATTATATTTTATTCTACAGCTCTGACAGGTAATTCATAAATAATTTCTGGTAAATCCATAAAAATGAATGATGGAGGGAATTTAGCGAGAGCGAGCTGATATTACTTACAGAAATATGTCCATCCCTTTGAAGTTGCTTCTATGTATTTCTGCATTTTGTAGCCTGTCAATGGCTAAAGCAAAGGCCAAATTTGAATAGATATCATATGCACCACTGGAAGATATAAGGGCAACATATGCCCAAACACAAGGCTGCCATCGGAAGTGGTTAACACAGAAAACGCCCAAGGTCAAGGCTCCCGAAGTCTCCAATACATATTGGACTTGCGTCAGCCGAACCTGCCGATGTCAGTCAGATTGGAGGACAGTAATGTGTATGAGGGCCTCCTGACTGTCCCCCAACAGAAGATGTCAGGGAAGAGATGAATCCAGAATGTCAGATTTTCCGAACCTTTTGTGCTCTGAGAAGATAAGCTGGTGGCAGAGGAGTCTGGCGACGGCTTTCTCAAAGAGAGCCAAGGGGTGCTTGACCAATCTGTGTGTTCCTGTGCATGGGGGCTGTCAGCTACCTATTGTATCTGTACGGGCTTAAGTCCTACTTATCGATCTCCTATTCTGCTGCTGCACAGTGTCTGTAAGATCTTTATCTAGCTCAGGATTTTTGCAGAATGGATACAACCCTGTCAGAGCCCTTGGTTCCGAAAGATTATCCCCTCCCTTCTCTCAAAGTTTGAGATAGCAAAAGGAAGGTGGGAAATTGTAAAAGGATCTGCAATGGAGAGGGAAGAAATAATCTTTTTTTAATCAAATTCTTATGGATAGGAGGTTATAGACAAGGAGGAAAGCATGCAAGATACGTATAAGGCCATGCTCACACATTCACTATTTGGTCAGTATTTTACATCAGTATTTGTAAGCCAAAACCAGGAGTGGGCGATAAATACAGAAGTGGTGACGTGTTTCTATTATACTTTTCCTCTGATTGTCCCACTCCCGGTTTTGGCTTACTCATACTGATGTAAAACACTGACAAAATATTGAAGGTGTGAACAGAGCCTAACAGTAAAGCTGTGCTGATACAGAAAGGCAAGTGAAAACATCAGTTTATAGTTACAAAGCTTATATCCAGCCTATATTACTGGGACAAAGTCTAATAAGAGAAAAATAAGGGACTTCAATTTGTAAACTGCATGCCAGGGGGTCTGAAAGTGAATGAAGGAATAAAGATTCAAGACTGAAACTGAAATGTTATAAATACATTTTATTTCCATTTCAAAAGTGTCCATAAGTTCTAAGACCAAGCAACATTTTATAAAAAGTTCTACTTATTTGAATGTCAATATTTTCTTGAGATTTCACTGACCACTACCAGGCCCCATTTGACAGCTGTGGAGGCCATTAAAACGAAGCAGCGCTTAGGTACGATAAGCATAACTTTGTTTTTAAATAAAGTGTTCCCGTGGACCGGCCAAAAGCAGCATTTTCATATTTAAACTGGAGTTTTATTTCAATTCATGCGCATGTTGGATGTAGCTTTGGCAAACAATTAAATCAAAACTTTCCGTATATCAATTACTTTGCTGTTTGCATTCAGACAGTTGAAAAACTTTGTGAAAGAAAAACCCTTTAAAGGGAATCTGTCAGCAGGTTTTTGCTATGTAATCTGAGGACAGCATAAGGTAGGGGTTAAAACACAGATTTCAATGATGTGTCACATGTCAGGCTGTGTGCTGTTGTTTACTTATAATGAAGATCTTATCATATGATGATTATCATTGCCAGGACTACATCAGCTGGTATAGTACATGCTAGTCAGACTCCGCCCCCTCCTGTGATAAGCAGTTCACTGTGAATAGACAGTGTAAGTGCATAGCCTGATGTGGATGGGGGCTGCTCTCTCTGCTCGGCTGCGTTGCTAAATCTAAGAACTCTGTAAACCCAAGTACATGATACAGTCCAAATAAAAGAGAAAAAGCACAACCGCACTGTTGATAATGTGAACACCACAAACACCCGACTCTACACCTTTTGGCTTGCGCCAGCTGTATGTCTCCTCCACACTCTCGTAGGGGTGCTGCATCCAACAACAGTGAGCAAAATCCAACGAAAAAATGAAGAAATAGGAGTGCACTTACCCAGGTGGGATGACAATCACTTTATTTGGACATATTATGAAAACGGCAGGGAGAGATAAAGATAGCCACGGACAACGGCCGTTTCGTGCTGCACGGCACTTCAACGGGTCCTCCCGTTGAAGTGCCGTGCAGCACGAAACGGCCGTTGTCCGTGGCTATCGTTATCTCTCCCTGCCGTTTTCATAATATGTCCAAATAAAGTGATTGTCATCCCACCTGGGTAAGTGCGCTCCTATTTCTTCATTTTTTCGTTGAAGTACATGATACATTGTTGGATTCAGGGTCTCTTTGCCAACATTCATATATACAGGTTTTAATGCAGTCAAAAGGGCAGACATGGTGAGTATTGGTTTGTAAACATGAAAAGAATGTGGCACCTTGTAATATAGCTGTTCTTTGTTTCATGGTGCAGCAGTAATTTAGAGCCATGTCAAGTGTCAACAGTAAAGATAAGCACTAGGGATGAGCGATAAGCACTAGCAGGTGCTCGTTGCTCGAACCGAGTAATTCCTAATGCTCAAGTGCTCGCTTACTAGTATAATGGGAGTCAATGGGAAATTAAAGCATTTTTCTGGCAGACCCTACAAAGAGGACTGACAGGAAGTGAAAATGTTCAAGGAAAAAATGTTAAGAAACATTTTTCATGTATAATGACCTGCATATAAGCCAAAATTTAAAATGGATTTTAAAAAATATTATTTAGGTAAACCAAAATTGATTTTTTTTTTATTAAAAGGAATTTTCATGTTAATTTATGAAGGAAGCTAGAACTGCCAAAAATTAGGGACTCAGATACACCCTGTATTAAACATAAAGGAGGGGCTCATACACATTCTGTTCAAATTGTCATGTATTGGTACTCCTAGACTAATAAAGGTATGGACTAAGTGAAAATCCTGCCAAACATTAAAAGCAGGGTCAGAAGGAAGCTAAATGGGGGTAACAGCAGGATAATTGTCCTGCAAACAAATGTGGATGGGAAAATGACTTAAAGGGGTTCTGTCACCATAACAACTGCTAATAGATTTGTAGTTAACAGGGAGAAATTGAAGAATGTACATCTGGGGGAAAAAAAATTACATCTACAGAATGGGAGGAACAGAACTAAGCAACAGCAACAGCATATGTGAAAATAACTTGAGCAACTGCCAAAAAGGCAAACACAATTCTTGGATGTATTAAGAGGAGTATAGAGTTTGCATCACGTGAAGTAATTGTCCCCCCTACTCCTCCTTGGTCAATCCTCATCTGTAATACTGTGTTCAGTTGTGGGCACCACATTTAAAAAAAAAAATAAAAAAAACTGGAGCATGTTCAGAAAAGAGCTACCAGCATGGTGAGCAGACTGCAAACTATGTCCTACAAGGAATGGTTAAAGGATCTGGGAATGTTTAGCTTGCAAAAAAGACGTAGCAGCTGTGTACAAATAGCTGAAGGGATATTACAGTATAGAAGGATCATCCTTATTCTCATTTGCACATGGAAACATGAGACGCAATGGAATGAAACTGAAAGGGAGAAGACACAGATTCCATATTAGAAAAAAAAATTGACATTGAGGGTGATCAATGAGTGTAACAGGCTGCCATGACAGGTGATGAGTCTTCAAACAGAGGATAGACAGACATCTATCTGAGATAAGAGAAACAAAGAAATGTAGTGTTGACTTGATATATATGAAAACAAGTACATTTTATTAATCAAAATCAATAGTTTAAACAAAAAATAATAAGAGGTATACATAAAGAAGGAAATATCAAAAGTCACCCAAGGGACTTCAATTTTTTGTTGACTTGCTTTATATGTAAGTTTGATGTTAAATGGGTTACAATTCAGGCTCTCCATAAATTCAGCTAGTTCTCTCAGTGCCCCGCCAGATGATCAGCAGGTCATCTATGTACCTGAGCCAGCATTGCGCCTACTCGGCGGCATGCGCCCCGTCACCCTGCAAGATGGACCATTTCCAGTATCCGAGGAATAAATTAGCATATGACGGAGCGCAGGCTGCCCCCATCGCAGTGCCTTATTTCTGGACGTAGAACCTGTCTTTGAATAGAAATATGTTATGAGTAGTGATGAGCGAGTGTACTCGTTGCTGGGGTTTTCCCGAGCACGCTCGGGTGATCTCCGAGTATTTGTTAGTGTTTGGAGATTAAGTTTTCATCGCCTCAGCTGAATGATTTACAGCTACTAGCCAGGCTGAGTACATGTGGGGGTTGCCTGGTTGCTAGGGATTCCTCACATGTACTCAGCCTGGCTAGTAGCTGTAAATCATTCAGCTGCTGAGATGAAAACTTAATCTCCGAACACTAACAAATGCTTGAGACCACCCGAGCAACGAGTTATGAGTCAAAATGAATTCCAAGAGTTCTAAAATTAGATCACATAATTTGCCATCCCATTTACCAGTCCCCAGGAAGAATCGGACCGCATCCGAACTATCTGTATGAGAGATACAAGTGTACAGAGATTCGATGTCGGCTGTAACCAGCCACGTGTCAGGTTCCAAAAAAAATCCCTCAAGTTTAGTAAGAACATCCATTGTATCATGGACATTTGAAGGTAATTCCTTAACAAGGGGTTTCCAATAGAATTCAATTAGTTTGCACACTGGATCACATAATCCACCTATCTCGGACACAATTGGACAGCCAGGAGGATTAGTCGGATCTTTATGTACCTTGGGCATATACTACTCATCACAAACGATTTCTCTGAACTCTGATAACCTCATTTTTTCTGATCATCCCCTGGGTGACTTTAAATGCTTCCTTCTTTGTGTACACCTCTCATTATTTTTTGTTTTAACTATTGATTGTAATTAATATAATTTACTTGTTTTTATATATGTATGAAGTCAGCACTCCATTTCTTTGTTTCTCTTATATGGTTTGGGCGTTTCTTCTTTCACTGTCCAAATCAGTACAGCCAGGTAAGATAATTCACATTATGCTACTATTCTATCTGGGCAAAATTTCAGGAATTTTTCTAATCTATCTGAGATGGTTTAGTGAATCCTGCATTCAGTAGGGAATTGGAGACGAAGACTCTGGAGGTCTCTTCCAACTCCAACATTCTATGATTGGCTAAGTGTAGTACATAGACTAGAACTAGAACCTGCTCATGTGTAGAAAGCAAACTGGTCAGCAAGATAATAAAGGCTCCATCTGTTCTACTTGTCCTCATGATCATCTTTATGGTAACCCTTAGGCACCAGCAAGTACTGCTTTGTCAGTGTCATCAGCCTCATCATCATCCTCATCCACGGCTTTCCATACTGTTACAAAGTTTACCACAATCAATTGCAAACCTTCTAGATCGTACTGCCTTTTGCAAAAGAATCACAAAAGTTATCTAGCCACCATTATTTATTGAAACAGTCATCTCTGCCAAGTTTCATGTTCAATGCATCAAATTTTAAATATGTCTCACATCTCTCACTTTATTTCTAATTTTTGGTGAAATTTTTTTTGATGCATCTGGGGCTACTTTCCCTTGTAGTACCCTGAAGAATTGGGAGCCTATGCAGGACATTCAACAAAGGGTAAAACTGTTGTAAATTATCAAACTAAAATTCTAGGATTTCTGTAAGTTCAATTATTTTTCATTAAATTCTTAATTTTTATTTAATTTTTTAATTATTTTTTGGGGAGGCTTAATTGGCGTATTAGCAAGACAAACTATTCGCTCTTCTTGCATAAGAAAAAGAAACTTATCAGTGCATGTTAAACCCTCTAAGGTAAGTGGCTTCAAATTAATCATGTAAAGTATTTAGAAAATCTGGCAGTCAATAAAAATCAACTCTATTATTTGAAAAAATTAAAATACTTACATGTCATACGCATTTTGAGCATTGCCGCCATTAATCATAGACAGAGAGAATGTTAATACGCATGAGCTGTATGAAAAAACAATGAGCCAATCAGGAGTGAACTTCACATGTGTTCATGACAAATCACATTATTGCAACATGTTCCTAAAAAAACCCCTCCATAACAAAAATATATGATTAGCAGATGACATGCACCATTTTCTCTGCTTGGCGATGATGATTTCGCAGAGCGGACAGCATGATAATCATGACTTGGTGGACCAGATGTTTTATCTGACCGTGCACCATCCTGATGTACATCAGCAGAGTCGCCCCACCGGAGCAGCCAGGTTCAGTTACACTTGTACTTTGTCTTCTCCAGCAGATTCACTGAGCTCCGATCCCATGGACATCTGACTCATGGAATTGGACTAGTAACAAGAAGTGGCCTAGGGTGTACTATCATGGGCTTAGGCGTACTGTCATGTCCAGCCTCTGGTGCACTGTCAGAGAAAGATTCAGCGCTGCCAGTGGCTTCGTCACACACCAGGTTATCTTCTATATGTGTGGAAAATCTTACATTTGTCAAAATTAATCTGGCATAGGTCAGTGCAGGCTTTCATCCCCCTACATTATTATCTCAAGCGTATCATCTACCTGCCTACTTGTTGTCTGTCTCCTACACAATTCTGCTGCAGTATGTTCTGAAGGCCAATGTTTAGCCTGGCATCTACTCCTCATCCATGATGTTATCGAAGTGTAGTGCTGCTAATGCTGTGGTTGCCATTGGTGACCTTATACTGCCAGACATCATAATTCTCTACTGTGCAAAGCCATGAGAGCCAGAGAACTCCTGGCTCCCTGCCCACTGTTTTTTTTATAGTGCTATGCTATACAGCTGCTGCCATTGCTGGCCTTACTCTGCCAAACATCTCCTTTTCTGCCTCTTTTTATATTATGCAACTTCTTCCACTGTCATTTCATAGACACGCCAGACACACATCTCCTGGCTTACCATTATGTTTTATAACTATACTGTACTGATGGTAGGAAGCATAACCTCTTAATAGTATATACACACGAACTGCTCCTAAAATAGGGCTAATTTTTTGCACATGTAATTGTTGACAAGTCATTGCTGCTTTACCTTCAAAACTGCTAGCTTATTTCTGCTCCTTAAAAATGGATCATTTTTACACAAATTAATTAAAAGCCTATGTAATTATGTAATCATTTTGACAATAGCAACACTGTTGTGGATCCCAAGAAAGGGATATTTTTTCACTCCTAGTTGAGAAGCCATTAATTGCTCACTTTTAAAACAGCACATCTCTTTCTGATCTGATATAGCTTGACCTCTTATTTCCTAAACAAGAAGATTATTTTTGGATGCCTTGTGTAAAGCTACCGCTTCTTCATTCAGAATAAAAAAGATCTTTATTCTCCCCAAATAGGGTTAATTTTTGTATCACTGCCAGTGTATAAACACTAACAAGGCATTTGGAGCGCCCCCAAAAGGGATAATTTTTGGACTGTTTTTACAATATATGTAGCCTAAAAAGTTAGGTCACTTAGACATTGTAAAGGCTTGCATTAAAGAGCTCAAAACAGGATCAATGCAGACCTAGGAGACGTCTGAGCTAACAACACCTCTGCCTTGTTGTTAGGATGAGGATGACCCCACTGGCTTCAGACTAGAGTATACAGTAGATGCACAGAAGTGGATACAAAACAGAAGAAATAGGTGGATTTTTTATACTTTTCTTTTCCTTAGCATCCATTCCTCAAGTTCTGGATGTGTGAATACAACTTTGGTGATTAGGATAACATTCCTCTAGGTCTAGGATACCTGTCACAGATACCAGACAGAACTTTGGGAGACATAAGTGGAAAATATAATGGAGATTAGTTGGGATTAGCACTGTGACATAACTTTTCATTCAACAATTCACAAGGTTATTCTAAGTTTCACAAATACGTTGGATATGGCAAGCTGAGCAACACACTGTCTAACCAAGAGGCTCCAGGAAAAAGCATGACAAGATAAAGCGCCTCTGTCACAGGGTAGA
This sequence comes from Ranitomeya variabilis, assembly GCF_051348905.1. Lineage (NCBI taxonomy): Eukaryota > Metazoa > Chordata > Amphibia > Anura > Dendrobatidae > Ranitomeya > Ranitomeya variabilis. Next base: position 72,566,661 of record NC_135232.1, read on the forward strand.
AAAAAAAACAATTATATACTTTAACATTTACAGAATTCACTAATAATCCAGAGAATAGCCTTAATCCTGATGAAGCTTCTATGATCAGCGATAGGCAACGATGTCTCTACTCCTGGGTAGGATCTCCTGACACCATGATGTCCTTATTTTTGCATCATTTTTACAATCTGAATTAGGAATTATAATTGTGTTTGAAGGTGGTCAGCTAATCATCGTGATCTCGCTGCATCAGACTGTGATTCCTCTGCTTTCACAACGTTCAGCATTTGGGGCTCGAAGGGATGTGCCATGAAGGCAACCACTATTAGGGCACTCGGATACTAGTAGATATATTTTAGCTTCCATTTTCATATCTTTAATATTTCGTTTGCTTTTTGCATCAGGCCACAATCACATGTTCAGTATTTGGTCAGTATATTACATCAGTATTTGTAAGCCGAAACCAGGAGTGGGTGAAAAATACAGAAGTGGTGACGTGTTTCTATTGTACTTTTCCTCTGACTGTTCCACTCCTAGTTTTGACTTACAAATACTGATATATACTGGGTTTCGTAAATAGCTATTCACTATGGGCATTTTCTTGAGGCTTGAGGTCCATATCCACTTGGCCAAAAAGACTATCTTTATATATAGGAAAGAGGGAGCAATTTCACAAGAATGAAGACTGCAGAAACAAAAAATAACAATGCCAGATTCAGTAAAACGGCATCCCCGGGTCCCCAGGACACCAGAACCTACAAAGCAGCAGAGCTAACCAGTGAACCACTAGTAAAGACTACATATTCAATAATTTGCAGTAAATGTCCAAATATTGACCTACTGGCATTTTGACCCAATAAACTGAAGATTACTGAGATTTAAGCCTGTTAGATCCTGTGGGCTCAGGGTTATCCGATAGAGAAGGACCTCAATGATGCTATTCAGTGGTTGATAGATGGAATCCATGACAAGTACCCATCACCTGAGCAATTACACTACAAGTCAGTTTGGAGGGTGTTCAAAAGACGATTGAAGGACGCAGCTTAACAAGTCATTTTAAAAAGACGTGTACAGTTTTGTAACGTCTGATCAGCCATCAATCAGGACCGATATCTGCATTCCTTCCACTTGTACTGAAAGAATACAAACAGATTCTCGTCGCAGCCCTCAGGGCTTGTCTGGAGGAAAACAGTGTTGCGACTGAAAGATTGACTAATAAAGACTTCACCAACTTTTAACATTTTCTTCCTATTTCTTCAAAAGGAAATGAAACATGATTAATAAACATTTTATATTTTTAATCCACAGAACCAATTTTCATTTTCAGCAGATTAATGTATTTTTATAGGAGGTTTTATTTCAGAATCTATTCTATTTGTTTCGGTTGCGATTCTTATTCGGAATCAAACTGGAATTTAACTGGGACCAAGAGAGGAAATTATTCTGGGAGGTCTCCGATCTATACAAAACAATTATATTTCCATTTGAAACAGCAATCTTTCTGGCTACCATTGAACAAATAGGGCATAAAGCATCATCAGTAATGTCTAATAGGTTATTTGTGGACCCCATAAGTGACAGACCCTAGTATGGGAAGAGATTGGATGCAAATAGAGTTGGTGCAAAATGATTAGCAGCACCCGCTCCTTCGGCTAATTCAGGAATCTGTGGCCACTAGATGGGAGCTCTGAAAATCGCCTCCTACCTGATGACATCTATGGATCTTCTTTAGGTTAGCCGGCCTAGGACGACATCATCATTATGGCATGATGCCGTGGATGCCACATGGTAGGGATCAACTCCCAGGAGTCCGGTCCAGTGGCCACAGATTACTAGGACGGCTGATAAACCAGGACCTGCAAATGACAGACCAGGACTCTAGCGCCAAATTCACCACCAAATGGGGAATTGCAGAAATGTGTGCACTTGGTGAAGAATCAATCCCATTCACATGTATGAAATGGATTTTCCAAAGCAAAAATTTGGCAATAAATCCATCCCCAGGGAAATCACTCTGAGGGCTCGTGCATATGACTGTGTTTTCAGTCTGGGTACTATCAGTATAAAAAGGCTTATTTAATGGGGCAGTGCAGATGAGTAATTTTTTTCACAAATCAAATTTCCGTGTGAACAAAATGGCAGCATGCTCTAGTTTCTTCCGTAAAACGGATGAAACTCACCCATTCAAATTTATGGGTATGCAAAATAAATCGGATGCCATACAGATCCACAGTATAATATCTGATTTTTATAGATGCTTTGCAATTCTGTAACATAAGAAACTGTAATTGGTCTTGTGAATTAATAGCTGCTGCTGTTAAAAAAAAGAATTGTATACAGATGACAAGTAAGGAAAAATTGTCCAAGTTTTCTGGATGAAACACTGACAATTTTTTTATTTCGTTGGTGTGTTCCTTATAGTGTTCACTACTAATAAGCGAGCATGCTCTCCTCTACTCTGTACTTAATCAACCATTGGGATACTAGGGAACGCTCGTTACTCGATGGAGCATTGGGGAGCACGGGAACACTCGTTACTCAATCGAGCAGTGGGTGCTCTGGAATGCTCATTACTCGATCGATCATTGGGGTGCTTGGGAACGCTCGTTACTCAATCGATCATTGGGGTGCTTGGGGACGCTCGTTACTCGATAAAGTATCAAGGGTGCTCGAGCACCATGAGGCCTACCTCTGGAATTCTTATATATATATATATATATATATATATATATATATATATATATATATATATATATATATATATATATATATATATATATATACATACCCCCAGGGGTAAATGTTTTTCAGCTCTTGCACTTAGGGATTAGGCTTTACCGGTCTAGGAGTCCCACTCCTTAATAATGGGAAAAAATGTTTTCTAAGGTTCTTCTCTACGTATCTTCCAGGGTGTATTGCAGTTTCTCCTTTGGCAATTGGTGCATATTTATAAGTCTAGGAGTCCCACTACCTAACAAATTTAACAGAATGTGTACGAGACCCTCGTTTTTGTCTAATACAGGGTGTATCGCATTTCCTCTTTCTTCTTATTTTTAGCAGTTCTTGCAACACCCGCATAGGCTCTGTGAGTTTCAGAGTCATTTTATCATAAATTAAACAGGATATGTCTGACCATGTCACACACACCACATACCCAGATAAGGCAATAAAATGCTAAAATTACATTTACTGGTGACTATCGGCGGGTGTAGTTTTAGTTCCCTTTTTACTATGTCATCTACTGTAGTTTGCATAGTGTGAGGTAACAGACCCTGAACTCTACCATTCGATTTCGCTCGTCTCTAAATATTTGCAAAATTGTCAAATATGTTGGGGAATAAGAGAACCTACAGATTTAACCTGCAACATTCTACATCATCAGATAATGCTCCTGCACAGCCCACCCCCAAATAATACCTATTATGTACAGTCATGGTCAGGGCCGTATTTAGAGTTTCTGCTGCCCTAGGCACTTTTAGTGCTGCCCCCCCCCCCCCATTGGTGAGTATGACACTATCGGCAGTGACTTTAGCAAGAATCGCTGATGTGAAAGTCGCCTTTTGCAGCAGATTGGGAAGTTTTTCTGCATGTGCCGCGTAACGGATCACTTACGGCAACACTGCGTTCGGCCTCATTCATTCCTTATGGTATTTGTGGCACTTGCCATGATCTGGCAAATGCGGTACCATACCTCCCAACTTTTGAAGAAGGGAAGGAGGTACAAAGTGTGCGGCGCGCTACGCGCGCCGTGGCAAATTTTAGGCCACGCCTCTGACCACACCCATTTCACAACTAGTCACACCCATATCCGCGTCCCAACCACAGCCATTTAGCACTGCTGATCACACTGTTTTATATACAATAATTATAACCGAAAAAATATGGCCACAGTGCTCCATACTGTATAATGGCCACACATGACGCTCCATACTGTATAATGGCCACACATGATGCTCCATACTGTATAATGGCCACACATGATGCTCCATATTGTATAATGGCCACACATGATGCTCCATACTGTATAATGGCCACACATGATGCTCCATACTGTATAATGACCACATGATGCTCCATACTGTATAATGGCCACACATGATGCTCAATACTGTATAATGGACACACATGATGCTCAATACTGTATAACGGCCACACACAGTTCTCCATGATACTGTATAATGGCCACAGTGCTCCATACTGTATAATGGCCATACATGATGCTCCATATTGTATAATGGCTACACATGATGCTCAATACTGTACAACGGCCACACACAGTTCTCCATGATACTGTATAATGACCCCACTCCTGTATGCATGGCTCATATTCCCCCCCTGTATGCATGGCTCACACTCCCCCCCCTGTATGCATGGCTCACACTCCCCACCCCCCCCATGGCTCATATTCACCCCCCTGTATGCATGGCTCATATTCACCCCCCCTCTGTATGCATGGCTCATATTCACCCCCCCCTGTATGCATGGCTCATATTCACCCCCCCCCCTGTATGCATGGCTCATATTCACCCCCCCATATGCATGGCTCATATTCATCCCCCCATGTGCGTGGCTCATATACACCCCCCGTATGCATGGCTCATATACACCCCCCCTGTATGCACAGGTCATATTCACCCCCCCTGTATGCACGGCTCATATTCACCCCCCCCTCTGTATGCATGGCTCATATTCACCCCCCCCTGTATGCATGGCTCATATTCACCCCCCCGTATGCATGGCTCATATTCACCCCCCCCGTATGCATGGCTCATATTCACCCCCCCGTATGCATGGCTCATATTCACCCCCCCTGTATGCATGGCTCATATTCACCCCCCCTGTATGCATGGCTCATATTCAACCCCCCCTGTATGCATGGCTCATATACACCCCCCCTGTATGCATGGCTCATATACACCCCCCCGTATGCATGGCTCATATACACCCCCCCCGTATGCATGGCTCATATACACCCCCCCCTGTATGCATGGCTCATATACACCCCCCCTGTATGCATGGGTCATCTCTCCACCCCTCCCTCTGTATGCATGGCTCATATTCACCCCCCCTGTATGCATGGCTCATATTCACCCCCCCTGTATGCATGGCTCATATTCACCCCCCCCTGTATGCATGGCTCATATTCACCCCCCCCATATGCATGGCTCATATTCACCCCCCCCGTATGCATGGCTCATATACACCCCCCCATATGCATGGCTCATATACACCCCCCCTGTATGCATGGCTCATATACACCCCCCCGTATGCATGGCTCATATACACCCCCCCTGTATGCATGGGTCATCTCTCCACCCCTCCCTCTGTATGCATGGCTCATATTCCACCCCCCCTGTATGCATGGCTGATGGCCCATCAGCCATGCATACAGGGGGGGTGGAATATGAGTCATGCATATGGCTCATATATTCCCCCGTAGGACCAGGTATATACCGTGCCCTGGCATACACAGGAGTGGCAGAGCAGGACTTGGATGGCGTGCGGGGAGTTTGCCAGTCAGCCGGACCGGGACCCGCTTGGCTCTGCTATATCTGCGCAGCACTCACCTTCAGGTCGTGCGGGTCCCTGTCCGGCTGACTGTCATACGATTTCTCCGGCGTCAGCATCGGGGCAGAGGAGCCGTTGAACTCGTCCATGAAGATGCGAGCGTCGGCTTCCTCCTTAGGGGGAGACGGCCGCCCGCGACTGCTCCAAGCTGCGGCGCGAGAAGACACTTCCTGGCTGGATAGTGCACCTGCTCTCCGCGCCCCCCTCCTACCCACCCGGTGTGAGTTGTGAGTATTGTTTTCAAGGAGGGCGGGTGGGACTCGGAGGCGGGGGGCGGGAGGTGGGGGGGCAGGGCGGTCGGTCGCTTGTGACCTGGGACTTTAAAAAAAAACAAAAAAACCCTTGCTCAGGTGCTCAGGTGCGCCCCCCCGCAATGTCGCCGCCCTAGGCACGTGCCCTCGAGTGCCTAGTGGCAAATACGGCCCTGGTCATGGTCCAAAGTGTTGACATCCTTGAAATTGTTCCAAAAAATGAAGTATTTCTCCCAGAAAATTATTGCAATTGCACGTTTTGTTACAACACAAAAAAAATTAAAAAAGGCAAATTGGATATAATTTCACACAAAACCCCCAAAATGAGCATAACAAAATTGTTGGCACCTTTCCAAAATTGAGGGTAAAAAACTATGTTTCAAGCTCGTGATGCTTGTTCAAACTCACCTGTGGCAAGTAACAGGTGTGGGCAATATGAAAATCATACCTGAAACTGGGTAAAAAGAGAAGAAGTTAACATAATCTTTGGATTGTGTGTTTGTGTCCCACACTAAGCATGGAGAACAGAAAAAGTTAGAGAGAACTGTCTGAGGACTTGAAAACCAAAATTGTTAAAAATATCAACAATCTCAAGGGTACAAGTTAATCTCCAGAGATCTTGATGTTCCTTTGTCCATGGTGCACAACATAATCAAGAAGTTTATAGCCCATGGCACTGCAGCTAATCTCTGTGGACAGCAGAGAAAAATTGATGAGAAGTTGCAACACAGGATAGTCTGGATGGTGGATAAGCTGGCCCAATCAAGTTCCAAAGAAATTCAAGCTGTCTTGCAGGCTCAGGATGCATCAGTGTCAGCACGAACTATCCGTCAACATTTGAATGAAATGAACGCTATGGTAGGAGACCCAGGAGGACCCCTCTGCTGACACAGAGACGTAAAAAAGCGAAATTGCAGTTTGCCAAAATGTAGGCAAGTTAGCCAAAATCCTTCTGGGAAAGAGTCTTTTATGGAAAGATGAGACCAAGATAGAGCTTTGTGGTAAAGCACATCATTCTACTGTTTACCGAAAACAGAATGAGGCCTACAAAGAAAGTAACAGTACCTACAGTTAAATATGGTGGAATTTCAAAGATATTTTGGTGTTGTTTTACTGCCTCTGGCACAGGGTGCCTTGACGGTGTTTAATTAAAAAGTCCAAGAATCCGGCACTCTATTTGGTTTGTTTATTTACAAAGTGAAGCAAGTGTACAAACCGTTTCCATTGCCACATTGTCTGGTTTCCTTAGCGATGGAAGTTGCCACCCAGTGGACTGCTATAGGCTCAGGTTCTCCAGGCAAAAGCTTATGCTTGAAACAAAAAGAGCTGAAGACACATATGCTACATGTTTGAATCTCTCTGAATCGATTTGAACCACTTAGTATATAACTGATGAAGGTCTGACGACAAACGTTTTGTACACTTGCTTCACACTTTAAATAAACGTACGAAATAGAGTGTCGGAATATTGTACTTTTTAGATGTAATGGTTCGGGACCCTATCCGTGCACCTAGAAACAAAAGGAGTGTCGTTTTTCTTCCCTAATAGTTGACTGTGTGAAAGGCATCATTAAATCTGAAGATTACCAAAAGATTTTCGATCACAATGAATTGCCAGTGTCAGAAAGCTGTTTTTGCATCTAAGGTCACGGACTTTCCAGCATGACAATGAACCCAAACATACTTCAAGAAGCACCCAGAAATGGATGGAAACAAAGCGCTGGAGAGTTTTGAAGTAGCACCACTGAGTCTGGATCTAAATCCCAGTGAACACAAGCGGAGAGATCTTACAATTGCTGTTGGGAGAAGGCGCCTTCAAATATGAGAGACCTGGAGCAGTTTGCAAAAGAAGAGTGGTGCAAAATTCCAGTTGAAAAGTGTAAGACGATGATCAATAGTTATAGGAAGCGATTGATTGCAGTTATTTATGCCAAAGTGGATGCAACCAAATATTAAATCGAGGGTGCTAACTATTTTGTCCGGTCCATCTTTGGGGTTTTGTGTGAAATTATGTCCAACTTGTCTTTTTATTCTCTGGTGTTTTCTGTTGTTCCAATACACACAAAGGAAATAACATGTGTTATTGCAATAATTTTCTGGGAGAAATACTTAATTTTCTGGAACAATTTCAAGGGTGTCAACACCTTCGGGCAGGACTGTATTTCTGAAACTGTTACATTGTTATGTGCAAATTGACCCAGATGACAGACACAATCACAATGACGTATCAATTGTGCCCAGTGTGTACAGTAGATATTGTTTAAACTCCGACAAGTATTGACTGCAGGCGGACAGAACCATTACAACTCACAGCTATGCGGTGCATTGGTGCTTGTTAGAGATAACAGGATCCTTTAAAATTTGAATTTGCCATCTTCGCCAAATTTTTTCAAGCAAATACATTTGCAGTTAATAAATTTGAGCAAATCTCAATACCGAAAAGCTTATAATTGCTTGAAAAGTACACGTAGGGGAGAGAGAAAGAAAACGCTGCTGACCATAAGAGATTATATTCTAAAGGAGAGAGAGAACCCCGCTGACCATAAGATCTTACGTTCTACAGGAGAGAGAGAGGACCCCACTGACCATAAGAGTTTACACTCTACAGAAGAAAGAGACTTCCCCAATAACTTTGGAGATGGAAATCAACTCTGCTGTACAATCTGTGATCCGCTAGGAACCGCTGATCCCCGGTACTAACCATCACTGCACATAGTATGATATCCGCTAGATAAGACATTAGCCCACTCTCTGATGCTTTAGCAGTGTGGGAAATACTGCTGGGTTAAGTTTTTGCAAACAACAAATCAAATCTCAAAGTCTTTGAATTCATTCATCTCTAGTGCTTGCTATCAGATAAAATAGTTCACTGACCCTATAAAGATATTCAGACATAGATGGACCAAAAAATTATAAAAAGGTGGAAATTCACCATAAACTGGCAAATCGCATAACAGTTTTTCCTTTTCCACTATTACATTTCTTGACAAACACATTTCCACTGTGTGTTAACTTGTAAATGTTACTTTTTTGTCAGGAACCAGCTTCGTAGTACGTTTATATTTTAAGACGATCGTCGGAGCCGTCTTGAGAGTCAATAGTCTCTTTTTTAGCGAGGTTTAATACATGGCATACTGCTAAATGCATCAGGCCCTTTTTATTGGATGTATAATAAAATGTCTCTAGATTTGTCCAGACGACAGGTGTGGATTTTACACATGCCAAATGTGCAGTCGATTAGTGCTGACATGGGTCTGCTTGGTCTGAGTTCCTGCTCCAGTACGTGATTTGGATACTGTTGTTGTAGTGTTTGGTGGTAAGGTACAAGACTTCATAATAAATCATAAAAACACATAAGAAGGTTACCTAGCACTGCAGGCTGCACAGCATTCCTCGTAGTCCCGGTGGTCTCACACAGCTGAAACAAGTCAGGGCTAGGTGATTGAGTCTGATCAATAAAAGGTTTAGTTAGTAACAAAATAAAACCAAAATAGGAAGGTGCAATAAAAGTAACATTTTTATTTTTCTAGCATTATTTTCTTTGGACTTTTTTTATTTTTTTCTTTAAATCTGAAATATTACACAGCAAGCGGATAGTCAGTTTTTGAAGTTGATGTGATGGAAGCAGGAGAAGTTATTATTATTACTTCTTTATATAGCACCATTGATTCCATGGTGCTGTACATGAGAAGGGGTTACATACAAATTACAGATATCACTTACAGTAAACAAACTAACAATGATAGACTGGTACAGAGGGAAGAGGACACTGCCCTTGCGGGCTTACATTCTGCAGGATTATGGTGAAGGAGATAGTATGCCAAGGGTTGCAGTATCTCCGATGGTGTTGAGTTGGCCGCACGGTCTTTACAGGCTGTAAGCTTTTTTGAAAAGATGGGTTTTCAGGTTCTGTCTGAAGGATCCAAATGTAGTGGATAACCGGACGTGTTGGGGCACAGAATTCCAGAGGATGGGGGATATTTGGGAGAAATCTTGGAGGCGATTTGGTGAGGAGCGACTTAGCGTGGAGGAGAGAAGGAGGTCTTGGGAGGACCGGAGATTATGTGAGGTAAGATATTGGGAGATTAGTTTGGAAATATACGGAAGGTTATGGATGGCTTTGTAGGTCAGTGTTAGTAGTTTAAACTGGATATGCTGGGAAATTGGGAGCCAGTGAAGTGATTTGCAAAGAGGAAAAGCAGGAGTGTAGCGAGGAGAAAGATTAATTAGTTGGGCAGCAGAGTTAAGGACTGACTGGAGAGGTGCGAGAGTGTTAGCAGGGAGGCCACAGAGGAGGATGTTGCAATAGTCGAGGTGGGAGATGATTAGGGCATACACAAGCATTTTGGTAGAGTGAGGCGACAGGAGATGGCGAGAGCTTGGATGTGCGGTTTGAAGGACAGAACAGAGTCAAGGGTTACTCCGACGCAGTGGATTTCTGGGACAGGGGAAAGTGTGATTTCATTTATTGTGATAGATGGATCAGGTAGGGAAGATATGCGAAAAGGAGGAAAGATAATTTGTTTAGTTTTGTCCACATTGACCTTGAGGAAGCGAGAGGAGCAGGAGGATATGGCTGATAGGCACTTTGGGATTCTGGACAGCAGAGAGGTGATATCTGAGCCAGAGAGGTAGATCTGAGTGTCATCAGCATATAGATGGTACTGGAAGCCATAGGACTTTATGAGTTGTCCCTGGCCAAGGGTGTAGATTGAGATGAGAAGGGGTCGTAGGACTAAGCCTTGAGGGACTCCAACAGAGAGGGAGATGAGGCGGTAGTGTGGGAGTAGGAAACGCTAAATGTGCGGTTGGTAAATTATGAGAACCAGGATAGGGGAAGGTCTTTGATATCAAAGGAAGAGCGGATCTGTAGTAGGAGGCAGTGGTCAACTGTGTCGAAGGCAGAGCACAGGTCAAGAAGGAGGAGTATAGAGAATTGTCTGTTAGCATTGGCTGTAAGTAAGTCATTAGTAAGTTTCGTCAGGGCAGTCTCAGTGGAATGGTGGGGACGGAAGCCAGATTGTAGGTTGTCAAAGAGTGAGTTAGATGCAAAGTGAGAGGAAAGTTCAGCGTGGACGTGCTGCTCAAGGAGTTTGGAAGCAAATAGGAGCAAAGATATGGGGCGATAGCTGGACATAGCGCTCAAGTCAAACTATGGCTTTTTGAGGATAGGCGTGATTGTGGTATGTTTGAAAGTAGAGCGGATGATACCAGAAGTTAGTGATAGGATGAAGAGATGGGTTAGGGATGGGATAAGTGTGGTGGTGAGGTTGGGGAGGTGGTGGGATGGGGTCAAGTGCACAAGTGGTGAGGTGTGATTTGGAGAGAAAATGAGCAAGCTCCCCTTCAGTGATTTTGGAGAGGGAAGTTATGGGTTTAGGGCATTGGTCTGGCATACAAAGGGGTTGTGGTGGTCGGACAACAAAGACTTGCATTCTTTGGTCTATCTTATTTTTGAAGTGCGTGGCAAAGTCCTCAGCAGAGAGTAGGGAAGTCTTAGGGGGCAGTGGTGGGTGGAGGAGGAAGTTAAAAGTGTTGAACAACTGTTTGGGGTTGTAGGATAAGGAAGATACAAGGGATGTAAAGTAGGCCTGTTTAGCAGAGGTGAGAGCTGATTTGAATGCGAGTGTTGCTTGTTTGAATGTGGTGAAGTTATCTTGCGAATGCGTTTTCTTCCAACGCTGCTCTGCACTTCTGGATACTTGCCGAAGCTATTTAGTGATGCTATTGTGCCAGGGTTGTCTATTGATTTGGTGCACTCTGGAGAGTAAGTGGTGGAGAGCAAGAATGTAAGTGACCCTGACAAGGATCATATTATAATAGCTAGATGATTGGGTCAAGTCATCTCCAAATCAACAGGTTTTATGGATGTACTGGGGTGCGATGGTTATTCATTTATAAGAAGAGGCCCAAGAGAGGAAAAAGGGTCATAGAATCATGGATGGCTAAGCATTGATGTGAGTGGGGAGAGAGGACTAGCCGATAAGCTACTATTCCATAGAAGAGCTACCATGACACGCACAGCTGGAAAAGGGTAATGGTTATTATGATAAAAAAAATGTTGTGACACCCAGTGCATTATGATTTCCTTTTTATGGGGCTAAATAGCCACATTATGGGAGAGAATCATCTCCTTCCCAAACATAAGATGACTAGTATGCACCAACTTTGGGAAGAAGAGACGGAGGAGAAGGAGGATTAATGCAGTGTTGAAGGCCAAGGTGGATTTAGAAAATACTAACAAAATAATAAAAATTAAAATTTAGATTTTTAGGAGCAAAACAGTAGCTATGCAGTGACATGACAAGAATCTGCATAACTAATTATATTCTTATTAGTTGCAAGTCAAATTTAAGTATGAGATATCCAAGATGATTGTCTATAAAATGATGGCAGTCTCAAGTTCAAAGCAGAAGTGGATAATGAGAAATGGAGCCTGCCTGAAAGCGAAAAGTTAAAAACATTCTTACCCTTTTGCGCCTCACTGTATTTTTTCTGCTCAAACTCTGACCTGTTATCAGTGGCCGACACAATAGTAGAGAACATAAGAGTGACATACTACTTACTTAGGATTCACAAATAATATCACTATGTACTGTTCACATTGCAGTGTCCTATGTGCTTTAGGTCACGTTCACACGTTCAGTATTCTGTCAGTATTTTCCATCAGTATTTGTAAGTCAACTCCAGAAATGGGTAAAAAAATTTAGAAGTGGTGACGTGTTTCTATTATACTTTTCCCCTGATTTTTCCACTCCTGGTTTTGACTTACAAATACTGAGGTTAAAAACAATCAAATACTCAATGCTACACGTGGCCTAAATGAACATGATACACTGTTACATGTTGACCAAATATTAGAATGGGAGGCTCCAAAGTTCTCCGAGAAGAGCGAGGCTAGAAAAACGGATGATTTGTCGCTGATTTGTTAACCCTGGTGACGGAAAGTGTAGAAAACCTGTAATAGCACCCATTATGTGCCTCATTCCTTATCCCCTCTGCTCTTCCACTCTAAGGGTACCGTCTCACTATACGATTTACCAACGATCACGACCTGCGATACGACCTGGCCGTGATCGTTGGTAAGTCGTTGTGTGGTCGCTGGGGAGCTGTCACACAGACCGCTCTCCAGCGACCAACGATGCCGAGGTTCGCTGGTAACCAGGGTAAACATCGGGTTACTAAGCGCAGGGCCGCGCTTAGTAACCCGATGTTTACCGTGGTTACCAGCGTAAAAGTAAAAAAAAAAAAACAGTACATACTGACCATCTGATGTCCGTCAGGTCCCTTGCCGTCCGCTTCCCGCTCTGACTGAGTGCAGCCGTACAGTGAGAGCAGAGCGCAGCAGTGACGTCACCGCTGTGATCTGCTCTCACTTTCCGGCCGGCAGACAGACAGAGCGGGAAGCAGACGGCAAGGGACCTGACGGACATCAGATGGTCAGTATGTACTGTTTGTTTTTTTTACTTTTTCGCTGGTAACCAGGGTAAACATCGGGTTACTAAGCGCGGCCCTGCGCTTAGTAACCCGATGTTTACCCTGGTTACCAGCGAACGCATCGCTGGATCGCTGTCACACACAACGATCCAGCGATGACAGCGGGAGATCCAGCGACGAAAGAAAGTTTCAAACGATGTGCTACGACGTACGATTCTCAGCAGGGTGTCTGATCGCAGTAGCGTGTCAGACACTGCGAGATCGTAACGATATCGCTAGAACGTCACGAATCGTGCCGTCGTAGCGATAAAAATGCCACTGTGTGACGGTACCCTTAGATTAGTTTATTATCCCTACTGTCCAAGGTGCCAATTCAGCAACTGTTTTTCAATCCAAGCTTTGATGAGTCGACTAGGTGGAGCACGACGCTCCTGATTCATTAAGATGAACACACCTCTTATTGAGTCAGGCTAGGTGTGAAGTGACATGCGCCTCTGTGTACGCTTCTCCACAAATTTTACTCCAGGAAGGGACTGGAGTGCGATTTGTAGCATAAGGAATGTCACTGCTTGTCATGAATTTGACATGTGAGGGTCACCATACAATGTCATACCCCAGCTTTGCCACGTTGTCATTAGCGAAAATGGTCTCTAAATGTTTTCACAGCCTTGCTGTAATGACACTGACGGTGTCACTGGCGCAGCATAGGGAATGCTATCAGAGGGCATGGGAACAAGCGCAGGGAGTGGGGAAAACAAGGCACGCAGTGCGCAAGGACCTGAGACTAAGCAATGAGCACAGGACCTGGAACAAAGCAGTCACGTGATAACAGGGGGCGGAGTCTCCATGCGTGCGGCCAGGGAAGGCAGCTGGGAGCGTGGAGTACAGGGCACAAAACTTAACTATAGTCAAAGGAGAGCTGAGGGTCAAAAACCAGACGAGAGCGTGGTACCTAGGGATTAGACAGAGAGTAAACTGAAATGAATAGAGGTACAGAGAGGAACATCAAGTGCATGTATACTAATGCCAGAAGCCTCGCCAACAAAATGGACGAATTTGAACTAATGTTGTTGGAGCATAATTATGACATGGTGGGGATATCTGAAACATGGCTGGATGAGAGCCATGACTGGGCTGTTAACTTGCAGGGCTATAGTCTGTTCAGAAATGACCGTACAGATAAGCGAGGGGGAGGGGTGTGTCTGTATGTAAAATCCACCTTAAAACCCATCCTGCGTGATAATATAGGTGAATCTAATGAAAATGTAGAGTCCCTGTGGGTGGAGATAAGGGGAGGGGGAAAAAATAATAAATTATTGATAGGGGTTTGTTATAAATCTCCAAAAATAATGGAAGCAATGGAGAATATCCTCGTAAAGCAAATAGATGAAGCTGCGACTCAAGGAGAAGTCATTATTATGGGGGACTTCAACTACCCTGAAATAGATTGGGGAACAGAAACCTGCAATTCCAGTAAAGGTAATCGGTTTTTGACAACTATGAGAGACAATTACCTTTCACAACTGGTTCAGGACCCAACAAGAAGGGGGGCACGGCTAGACCTAATATTAACCAACAGGCCAGACCGCATAGCAAATATAAGGGTTGGGGGTCACTTGGGGAATAGTGATCACAAAATAATAAGTTTTCAGGTCTCCTTTAATAAGATGTGTAGTAGAGGGGTGACAAGGACACTAAACTTCAGGAGGGCAAATTTCCAACGGATGAGAGAGGATCTTGGTGCAATTAACTGGGACGATATCCTGAGGCATAAAAATACACAAAGAAAATGGGAGACATTTATTAGCATCCTGGATAGGACTTGTGCACAGTATATACCGTATGGGAATAAACATACTAGAAATAGGAATAAACCAATATGGCTAAATAAAGCTGTAAGGGGTGCAATAAGTGACAAAAAGAAAGCATTTAGAGAATTAAAGGAAGTAGGTAGTGATGAGGCATTAAATAAATATAGAAAATTAAATAAATTCTGTAAAAAGCAAATCAAGGTAGCAAAGATTGAGACAGAGAGACTCATTGCCAGAGAGAGCAAAAATAACCCCAAAATATTCTTTAACTACATAAATAGTAAGAAACTAAAAAATGATAGTGTTGGCCCCCTTAAAAATAGTCTGGGTGAAATGGTGGATGAGGATGGGGAAAAAGCCAATATGCTAAATGACTTTTTTTCATCAGTATTTACAAAAGAAAATCCCATGGCAGCCAATATGACTAGTGATAAAAATTCCCAATTAAATGTTACCTGCTTAACCCAGCAGGAAGTACGGCGGCGTCTAATAATCACAAAAATTGACAAATCTCCGGGCCCGGATGGGATACACCCCCGAGTACTGCAGGAACTAAGTACAGTCATTGATAGACCGTTATTTTTAATCTTTAAAGAGTCCATAATAACAGGGTCTGTACCACAGGACTGGCGTATAGCAAATGTGGTGCCAATATTTAAAAAGGGGACAAAAACTGAACTCGGAAATTATAGGCCAGTAAGCTTAACCTCTACTGTGGGTAAAATCCTGGAGGGCATTCTAAGGGATGCTATACTGGAGTATCTGAAGAGGAATAACCTCATGACCCAGTATCAGCACGGGTTTACTAGGGACCGTTCATGTAAGACTAATTTGATCAGCTTCTATGAAGAGGTAAGTTCCGGACTGGACCAAGGGAGCCCAGTGGATGTAGTGTATATGGACTTTTCAAAAGCTTTTGATACGGTGCCACACAAAAGGTTGATACATAAAATGAGAATAATGGGGATAGGGGAATGTTATGGTTCTCAATGGCAAGAGAACATAGCCCAGCAAACATAAGAACTAGCTCTTGGAAGGATGGAAACTAAACTGACCATGAACTAAACCTGCCGCACAACTAACAGTAGCCGGGTAGCGTAGCCTGCGTTTTATCCCTAGACGCCCAGCGCCGGCCGGAGGACTAACTAATCCTGGCAGAGGAAAATATAGTCCTGGCTCACCTCTAGAGAAATTTCCCCGAAAGGCAGACAGAGGCCCCCACAAATATTGGCGGTGATTTTAGATGAAATGACAAACGTAGTATGAAAATAGGTTTAGCAAAATTGAGGTCCGCTTACTAGATAGCAGGAAGACAGAAAGGGCACTTTCATGGTCAGCTGAAAACCCTATCAAAACACCATCCTGAAATTACTTTAAGACTCTAGTATTAACTCATAACATCAGAGTGGCAATTTCAGATCACAAGAGCTTTCCAGACACAGAAACGAAACTACAGCTGTGAACTGGAACAAAATGCAAAAACAAACAAGGACTAAAGTCCAACTTAGCTGGGAGTTGTCTAGCAGCAGGAACATGCACAGAAAGGCTTCTGATTACAATGTTGACCGGCATGGAAGTGACAGAGGAGCAAGGCTAAATAGCGACTCCCACATACTGATGGAAACAGGTGAACAGAGAGGATGATGCACACCAGTTCAATTCCACCAGTGGCCACTGGGGGAGACCAAAATCCAATTTCACAACAGTACCCCCCCCTCAAGGAGGGGGCACCGAACCCTCACCAGAACCACCAGGGCGATCAGGATGAGCCCTATGAAAGGCACGGACCAAATCGGAGGCATGACCATCAGAGGCAGTCACCCAAGAATTATCCTCCTGACCGTATCCCTTCCATTTGACCAGATACTGGAGTTTCCGTCTGGAAACACGGGAGTCCAAGATTTTTTCCACAACGTACTCCAACTCGCCCTCAACCAACACCGGAGCAGGAGGCTCAACGGAAGGCACAACCGGTACCTCATACCTGCGCAATAATGACCGATGAAAAACATTATGAATAGAAAAAGATGCAGGGAGGTCCAAACGGAAGGACACAGGGTTAAGAATCTCCAATATCTTGTACGGGCCGATGAACCGAGGCTTAAACTTGGGAGAAGAAACCCTCATAGGGACAAAACGAGAAGACAACCACACCAAGTCCCCAACACAAAGCCGAGGACCAACCCGACGCCGGCGGTTGGCAAAAAGCTGAGTCTTCTCCTGGGACAACTTCAAATTGTCCACTACCTGCCCCCAAATCTGATGCAACCTCTCCACCACAGCATCCACTCCAGGACAATCCGAAGATTCCACCTGACCAGAAGAAAATCGAGGATGAAACCCCGAATTACAGAAAAAGGGAGACACCAAGGTGGCAGAGCTGGCCCGATTATTGAGGGCAAACTCCGCTAAAGGCAAAAAAGCAACCCAATCATCCTGATCTGCAGACACAAAACACCTCAAATATGTCTCCAAGGTCTGATTCGTCCGCTCGGTCTGGCCATTAGTCTGAGGATGGAAAGCAGACGAGAAAGACAAATCTATGCCCATCCTAGCACAGAATGCTCGCCAAAATCTAGACACGAATTGGGTACCTCTGTCAGAAACGATATTCTCCGGAATACCATGCAAACGGACCACATTTTGAAAAAACAGAGGAACCAACTCGGAAGAAGAAGGCAACTTAGGCAGGGGAACCAAATGGACCATCTTAGAGAAACGATCACACACCACCCAGATGACAGACATCTTCTGAGAAACAGGAAGATCCGAAATAAAATCCATCGAGATGTGCGTCCAGGGCCTCTTCAGAATAGGCAAGGGCAACAACAATCCACTAGCCCGAGAACAACAAGGCTTGGCCCGAGCACAAACGTCACAAGACTGCACGAAGCCTCGCACATCTCGAGACAGGGAAGGCCACCAGAAGGACCTTGCCACCAAATCCCTGGTACCAAAGATTCCAGGATGACCTGCCAACGCAGAAGAATGAACCTCAGAAATGACTTTACTGGTCCAATCATCAGGAACAAACAGTCTACCAGGTGGGCAACGATCAGGTCTATCCGCCTGAAACTCCTGCAAGGCCCGCCGCAGGTCTGGAGAAACGGCAGACAATATCACTCCATCCTTAAGGATACCTGTAGGTTCAGAGTTACCAGGGGAGTCAGGCTCAAAACTCCTAGAAAGGGCATCCGCCTTAACATTCTTAGAACCCGGCAGGTAGGACACCACAAAATTAAACCGAGAGAAAAACAACGACCAGCGCGCCTGTCTAGGATTCAGGCGTCTGGCGGACTCAAGATAAATTAGATTTTTGTGGTCAGTCAATACCACCACCTGATGTCTAGCCCCCTCAAGCCAATGACGCCACTCCTCAAAAGCCCACTTCATGGCCAAAAGCTCCCGATTCCCAACATCATAATTCCGCTCGGCGGGCGAAAATTTACGCGAGAAAAAAGCACAAGGTCTCATCACGGAGCAATCGGAACTTCTCTGCGACAAAACCGCCCCAGCTCCGATTTCAGAAGCGTCGACCTCAACCTGAAAAGGAAGAGCAACATCAGGCTGACGCAACACAGGGGCGGAAGAAAAGCGGCGCTTAAGCTCCCGAAAGGCCTCCACAGCAGCAGGGGACCAATCAGCAACATCAGCACCCTTCTTAGTCAAATCAGTCAATGGTTTAACAACATCAGAAAAACCAGCAATAAATCGACGATAAAAGTTAGCAAAGCCCAAAAATTTCTGAAGACTCTTAAGAGAAGAGGGTTGCGTCCAATCACAAATAGCCTGAACCTTGACAGGATCCATCTCAATGGAAGAGGGGGAAAAAATATATCCCAAAAAGGAAATCTTTTGAACCCCAAAAACGCACTTAGAACCCTTCACACACAAGGAATTAGACCGCAAAACCTGAAAAACCCTCCTGACCTGCTGGACATGAGAGTCCCAGTCATCCGAAAAAATCAAAATATCATCCAGATACACAATCATAAATTTATCCAGATAATCACGGAAAATGTCATGCATAAAGGACTGAAAGACTGAAGGGGCATTTGAAAGACCAAAAGGCATCACCAAATACTCAAAGTGGCCCTCGGGCGTATTAAATGCGGTTTTCCACTCATCCCCCTGCTTAATTCGCACCAAATTATACGCCCCACGGAGATCTATCTTAGAGAACCACTTGGCCCCCTTTATGCGAGCAAACAAATCAGTCAGCAGTGGCAACGGATATTGATATTTAACCGTGATTTTATTCAAAAGCCGATAATCAATGCACGGCCTCAAAGAGCCATCTTTCTTAGCCACAAAGAAAAAACCGGCTCCTAAGGGAGATGACGAAGGACGAATATGTCCCTTTTCCAAGGACTCCTTTATATATTCTCGCATAGCAGCATGTTCAGGTACAGACAAATTAAATAAATGACCCTTAGGGTATTTACTACCCGGAATCAAATCTATGGCACAATCGCACTCCCGGTGCGGAGGTAATGAACCAAGCTTAGGTTCTTCAAAAACGTCACGATATTCAGTCAAGAATTCAGGAATCTCAGAGGGAATAGATGATGAAATGGAAACCACAGGTACGTCCCCATGCGTCCCCTTACATCCCCAGCTTAACACAGACATAGCTTTCCAGTCAAGGACTGGGTTATGAGATTGCAGCCATGGTAATCCAAGCACCAACACATCATGTAGGTTATACAGCACAAGAAAGCGAATAATCTCCTGGTGATCCGGATTAATCCGCATAGTTACTTGTGTCCAGTATTGTGGTTTATTGCTAGCCAATGGGGTGGAGTCAATCCCCTTCAGGGGTATAGGAGTTTCAAGAGGCTCCAAATCATACCCACAGCGTTTGGCAAAGGACCAATCCATAAGACTCAAAGCGGCGCCAGAGTCGACATAGGCATCCGCGGTAATAGATGATAAAGAACAAATCAGGGTCACAGATAGAATAAACTTAGACTGTAAAGTGCAAATTGAAACAGACTTATCAAGCTTCTTAGTACGCTTAGAGCATGCTGATATAACATGAGTTGAATCACCGCAATAGAAGCACAACCCATTTTTTCGTCTAAAATTCTGCCGTTCACTTCTGGACAGAATTCTATCACATTGCATATTCTCTGGCGTCTTCTCAGTAGACACCGCCAAATGGTGCACAGGTTTGCGCTCCCGCAGACGCCTATCGATCTGGATAGCCATTGTCATGGACTCATTCAGACCCGCAGGCACAGGGAACCCCACCATAACATCCTTAATGGCATCAGAGAGACCCTCTCTGAAATTCGCCGCCAGGGCGCACTCATTCCACTGAGTAAGCACAGCCCATTTACGGAATTTCTGGCAGTATATTTCAGCTTCGTCTTGCCCCTGAGATAGGGACATCAAGGCCTTTTCCGCCTGAAGCTCTAACTGAGGTTCCTCATAAAGCAACCCCAAGGCCAGAAAAAACGCATCCACATTGAGCAACGCAGGATCCCCTGGAGCCAATGCAAAAGCCCAATCCTGAGGGTCGCCCCGGAGCAAGGAAATCACAATCCTGACCTGCTGAGCAGGATCTCCAGCAGAGCGAGATTTCAGGGACAAAAACAACTTGCAATTATTTTTGAAATTTTGAAAGCAAGATCTATTCCCCGAGAAAAATTCAGGCAAAGGAATTCTAGGTTCAGATATAGGAACATGAACAACAAAATCTTGTAAATTTTGAACTTTCGTGGTGAGATTATTCAAACCTGCAGCTAAACTCTGAATATCCATTTTAAACAGGTGAACACAGAGCCATTCCAGGATTAGAAGGAGAGAGAGAGAGAAAGGCTGCAATATAGGCAGACTTGCAAGAGATTCAATTACAAGCACACTCAGAACTGAAAAAAAAAAAAAAAATCTTCAGCAGACTTCTCTTTTCTCTCCTTTCTCTGTCAATTAATTTAACCCTTTTTGGTCCGGTCAAACTGTTATGGTTCTCAATGGCAAGAGAACATAGCCCAGCAAACATAAGAACTAGCTCTTGGAAGGATGGAAACTAAACTGACCATGAACTAAACCTGCCGCACAACTAACAGTAGCCGGGTAGCGTAGCCTGCGTTTTATCCCTAGACGCCCAGCGCCGGCCGGAGGACTAACTAATCCTGGCAGAGGAAAATATAGTCCTGGCTCACCTCTAGAGAAATTTCCCCGAAAGGCAGACAGAGGCCCCCACAAATATTGGCGGTGATTTTAGATGAAATGACAAACGTAGTATGAAAATAGGTTTAGCAAAATTGAGGTCCGCTTACTAGATAGCAGGAAGACAGAAAGGGCACTTTCATGGTCAGCTGAAAACCCTATCAAAACACCATCCTGAAATTACTTTAAGACTCTAGTATTAACTC